>NW_026112424.1:0-197571 GCF_024323335.1 Lathyrus oleraceus
ACTAATAACACTATCAATCTTCTCATTTCTTGATAACAATATACAAAATTTAGCAAAACAAGAACACTAATAACACTATCAATCTTCTCATTTCTTGATAACAATATACAAAATTTAGCAAAACAAGAACACAAATAACACTATCAATCTTCTCATTTCTTGATAACAATATACAAAATTTAGCAAAACAAGAACACTAATAACACTATCAATCTTCTCATTTCTTGATAACAATATACAAAATTTAGCAAAACAAGAACACTAATAACACTATCAATCTTCTCATTTCTTGATAACAATATACAAATTTTAGCAAAACAAGAACACTAATAACACTATCAATCTTCTCATTTCTTGATAACAATATACAAAATTTAGCAAAACAAGAACACTAATAACACTATCAATCTTCTCATTTCTTGATAACAATATACAAAATTTAGCAAAACAAGAACACTAATAACACTATCAATCTTCTCATTTCTTGATAACAATATACAAAATTTAGCAAAACAAGAACACTAATAACACTATCAATCTTCTCATTTCTTGATAACAATATACAAAATTTAGCAAAACAAGAACACTAATAACACTATCAATCTTCTCATTTCTTGATAACAATATACAAAATTTAGCAAAACAAGAACACTAATAACACTATCAATCTTCTCATTTTTTGATAACAATATACAAAATTTAGCAAAACAAGAACACTAATAACACTATCAATCTTCTCATTTCTTGATAACAATATACAAAGTAGTAGCTAAGAAAAAGAAACAAAGAAATAACTCACGGAATGACTTACATCGACTTGGTTTGTGATCTTCCTATACTTATTTACTGAATAGAAGCCATGGAGAATTCCCATGCAATGCCCTTTCATTTTTGAGAGAATTTGCTAAAGGGTACAGCGTCAAACGTTCTTGATAACAAGAACACTAATAACACTATCATCTTCTCATTTCTTGATAACAATATACAAATTAAGCAAAACAAGAACACTAATAACACTATCAATCTTCCTATTTCTTGATAACAATATACAAAATTTAGCAAAACAAGAACACTAATAACACTATCAATCTTCTCATTTCTTGATAACAATATACAAAATTTAGCAAAACAGAACACTAATAACACTATCAATCTTCTCATTTCTTGATAACAATATACAAAATTTAGCAAAACAAGAACACTAATAACACTATCAATCTTCTCATTTCTTGATAACAATATACAAAATTAGCAAAACAAGAACACTAATAACACTATCAATCTCTCATTTCTTGATAACAATATACAAAATTTAGCAAAACAAGAACACTAATAACACTATCAATCTTCTCATTTCTTGATAACAATATACAAAATTTAGCAAAACAAGAACACTAATAACACTATCAATCTTCTCATTTCTTGATAACAATATACAAAATTTAGCAAAACAAGAACACTAATAACACTATCAATCTTCTCATTTCTTGATAACAATATACAAAATTTAGCAAAAAAGAACACTAATAACACTATCAATCTTCTCATTTCTTGATAACAATATACAAAATTTAGCAAAACAAGAACACTAATAACACTATCAATCTTCTCATTTCTTGATAACAATATACAAAATTTAGCAAAACAAGAACACTAATAACACTATCAATCTTCTCATTTCTTGATAACAATATACAAAATTTAGCAAAACAAGAACACTAATAACACTATCAATCTTCTCATTTCTTGATAACAATATACAAAATTTAGCAAAACAAGAACACTAATAACACTATCAATCTTCTCATTTCTTGATAACAATATACAAAATTTAGCAAAACAAGAACACTAATAAACTATCAATCTTCTCATTTCTTGATAACAATATACAAAATTTAGCAAAACAAGAACACTAATAACACTATCAATCTTCTCATTTCTTGATAACAATATACAAAATTTAGCAAAACAAGAACACTAATAACACTATCAATCTTCTTATTTCTTGATAACAATATACAAAATTTAGCAAAACAAGAACACTAATAACCCTATCAATCTTCTCATTTTTTGATAACAATATACAAAATTTAGCAAAACAAGAACACTAATAACACTATCAATCTTCTCATTTCTTGATAACAATATACAAAACGTTTCTTGATAACAAGAACACTAATAACACTATCATCTTCTCATTTCTTGATAACAATATACAAAATTAAGCAAAACAAGAAAACTAATAACACTATCAACCTTCCTTTCTTGATAACAATATACAAAATTTAGCAAAACAAGAACACAAATAACACTATCAATCTTCTCATTTCTTGATAACAATATACAAAATTTAGCAAAACAAGAACACTAATAACACTATCAATCTTCTCATTTCTTGATAACAATATACAAAATTTAGCAAAACAAGAACACTAATAACACTATCAATCTTCTCATTTCTTGATAACAATATACAAAATTTAGCAAAACAAGAACACTAATAACACTATCAATCTTCTCATTTCTTGATAACAATATACAAAATTTAGCAAAACAAGAACACTAATAACACTATCAATCTTCTCATTTCTTGATAACAATATACAAAATTTAGCAAAACAAGAACACTAATAACACTATCAATCTTCTCATTTCTTGATAACAATATACAAAATTTAGCAAAACAAGAACACTAATAACACTATCAATCTTCTCATTTCTTGATAACAATATACAAAATTTAGCAAAAAGAACACTAATAACACTATCAATCTTCTCATTTCTTGATAACAATATACAAAATTTAGCAAAACAAGAACACTAATAACACTATCAATCTTCTCATTTCTTGATAACAATATACAAAATTTAGCAAAACAAGAACACTAATAACACTATCAATCTTCTCATTTCTTGATAACAATATACAAAATTTAGCAAAACAAGAACACTAATAACACTATCAATCTTCTCATTTCTTGATAACAATATACAAAATTTAGCAAAACAAGAACACTAATAACACTATCAATCTTCTCATTTCTTGATAACAATATACAAAATTAGCAAAACAAGAACACTAATAACACTATCAATCTTCTCATTTCTTGATAACAATATACAAAATTTAGCAAAACAAGAACACTAATAACACTATCAATCTTCTCATTTCTTGATAACAATATACAAAATTTAGCAAAACAAGAACACTAATAACACTATCAATCTTCTCATTTCTTGATAACAATATACAAAATTTAGCAAAACAAGAACACTAATAACACTATCAATCTTCTCATTTCTTGATAACAATATACAAAATTTAGCAAAACAAGAACACTAATAACACTATCAATCTTCTCATTTTTGATAACAATATACAAAATTTAGCAAAACAAGAACACTAATAACACTATCAATCTTCTCATTTCTTGATAACAATATACAAATTTAGCAAAACAAGAACACTAATAACACTATCAATCTTCTCATTTCTTGATAACAATATACAAAATTTAGCAAAACAAGAACACTAATAACACTATCAATCTTCTCATTTCTTGATAACAATATACAAAATTTAGCAAAACAAGAACACTAATAACACTATCAATCTTCTCATTTCTTGATAACAATATACAAAATTTAGCAAAACAAGAACACTAATAACACTATCAATCTTCTCATTTCTTGATAACAATATACAAAATTTAGCAAAACAAGAACACTAATAACACTATCAATCTTCTCATTTCTTGATAACAATATACAAAATTTAGCAAAACAAGAACACTAATAACACTATCAATCTTCTCATTTCTTGATAACAATATACAAAATTTAGCAAAACAAGAACACTAATAACACTATCAATCTTCTCATTTCTTGATAACAATATACAAAAGTTAGCAAAACAAGAACACTAATAACACTATCAATCTTCTCATTTCTTGATAACAATATACAAATTTAGCAAAACAAGAACACTAATAACACTATCAATCTTCATTTCTTGATAACAATATACAAAATTTAGCAAAACAAGAACACTAATAACACTATCAATCTTCTCATTTCTTGATAACAATATACAAAATTTAGCAAAACAAGAACACTAATAACACTATCAATCTTCTCATTTCTTGATAACAATATACAAAATTTAGCAAAACAAGAACACTAATAACACTATCAATCTTCTCATTTCTTGATAACAATATACAAAATTTAGCAAACAAGAACACTAATAACACTATCAATCTTCTCATTTCTTGATAACAATATACAAAATTTAGCAAAACAAGAACACTAATAACACTATCAATCTTCTCATTTCTTGATAACAATATACAAAATTTAGCAAAACAAGAACACTAATAACACTATCAATCTTCTCATTTCTTGATAACAATATACAAAATTTAGCAAAACAAGAACACTAATAACACTATCAATCTTCTCATTTCTTGATAACAATATACAAAATTTAGCAAAACAAGAACACTAATAACACTATCAATCTTCTCATTTCTTGATAACAATATACAAAATTTAGCAAAACAAGAACACTAATAAACAATCAATCTTCTCATTTCTTGAACAATATACAAAATTTAGCAAAACAAGAACACTAATAACACTATCAATCTTCTCATTTCTTGATAACAATATACAAAATTTAGCAAAACAAGAACACTAATAACACTATCAATCTTCTCATTTCTTGATAACAATATACAAAATTTAGCAAAACAAGAACACTAATAACACTATCAATCTTCTCATTTTTTGATAACAATATACAAAATTTAGCAAAACAAGAACACTAATAACACTATCAATCTTCTCATTTCTTGATAACAATATACAAAGTAGTATGCTAAGAAAAAGAAGCAAAGAAATAACTCACGTAATAGAGTCCTAAAGATGTGCGTACGAATATAGGAAGCAGTGGTGGGCCTTTGAAGCCATCACAAATTCAAATGAACTGCGTCATGACTTACATCGACTTGGTTGTGATCTTCCATATCCTTATTTGACTGAAAGAAGCCATGAATTCCCCATGGCAATGCCTTTCATTTTGAGAGAATTTGCTAAAGGGTCAGCGTCAAACGTTTCTTGATAACAAGAACACTAATAACACTATCATCTTCTCATTTCTTGATAACAATATACAAAATAAGCAAAACAAGAAAACTAATAACACTATCAACCTTCCTATTTCTTGATAACAATATACAAAATTTAGCAAAACAAGAACACTAATAACACTATCAATCTTCTCATTTCTTGATAACAATATACAAAATTTAGCAAAACAAGAACACTAATAACACTATCAATCTTCTCATTTCTTGATAACAATATACAAAATTTAGCAAAACAAGAACACTAATAACACTATCAATCTTCTCATTTCTTGATAACAATATACAAAATTTAGCAAAACAAGAACACTAATAACACTATCAATCTTCTCATTTCTTGATAACAATATACAAAATTTAGCAAAACAAGAACACTAATAACACTATCAATCTTCTCATTTCTTGATAACAATATACAAAATTTAGCAAAACAAGAACACTAATAACACTATCAATCTTCTCATTTCTTGATAACAATATACAAAATTTAGCAAAACAAGAACACTAATAACACTATCAATCTTCTCATTTCTTGATAACAATATACAAAATTTAGCAAAAGAACACTAATAACACTATCAATCTTCTCATTTCTTGATAACAATATACAAAATTTAGCAAAACAAGAACACTAATAACACTATCAATCTTCTCATTTCTTGATAACAATATACAAATTTAGCAAAACAGAACACTAATAACACTATCAATCTTCTCATTTTTGATAACAATATACAAAATTTAGCAAAACAAGAACACTAATAACACTATCAATCTTCTCATTTCTTGATAACAATATACAAAATTTAGCAAAACAAGAACACTAATAACACTATCAATCTTCTCATTTCTTGATAACAATATACAAAATAGCAAAACAAGAACACTAATAACACTATCAATCTTCTCATTTCTTGATAACAATATACAAAATTAGCAAAACAAGAAAACGAATAAAACTATCAATCTTCATTTTCTTGATAACAATATACAAAATTTAGCAAAACAAGAACACTAATAACACTATCAATCTTCTCATTTCTTGATAACAATATACAAATTTAGCAAAACAAGAACACTAATAACACTATCAATCTTCTCATTTCTTGATAACAATATACAAAATTTAGCAAAACAAGAACACTAATAACACTATCAATCTTCTCATTTCTTGATAACAATATACAAAATTTAGCAAAACAAGAACACTAATAACACTATCAATCTTCTCATTTCTTGATAACAATATACAAAATTTAGCAAAACAAGAACACTAATAACACTATCAATCTTCTCATTTCTTGATAACAATATACAAAATTTAGCAAAACAAGAACACTAATAACACTATCAATCTTCTCATTTCTTGATAACAATATACAAAATTTAGCAAAAAAGAACACTAATAAACTATCAATCTTCTCATTTCTTGATAACAATATACAAAATTTAGCAAAACAAGAACACTAATAACACTATCAATCTTCTCATTTCTTGATAACAATATACAAAATTTAGCAAAACAAGAAGACTAATAACACTATCAATCTTCTCATTTCTTGATAACAATATACAAAATTTAGCAAAACAAGAACACTAATAACACTATCAATCTTCTCATTTCTTGATAACAATATACAAAATTTAGCAAAACAAGAACACTAATAACACTATCAATCTTCTCATTTCTTGATAACAATATACAAAATTTAGCAAAACAAGAACACTAATAACACTATCAATCTTCTCATTTGTTGATAATAATATACAAACGTTTCTTGATAACAAGAACACTAATAACACTATCATCTTCTCATTTCTTGATAACAATATACAAAATTAGCAAAACAAGAACTTAATAACACTATCAACCTCCTATTTCTTGATAACAATATACAAATTTAGCAAAACAAGAACACTAATAACACTATTAATCTTCTCATTTCTTGATAACAATATACAAAATTTAGCAAAACAAGAACACTAATAACACTATCAATCTTCTCATTTTTGATAACAATATACAAAATTTAGCAAAACAAGAACACTAATAACACTATCAATCTTCTCATTTCTTGATAACAATATACAAAATTTAGCAAAACAAGAACACTAATAACACTATCAATCTTCTCATTTCTTGATAACAAATACAAAATTTAGCAAAACAAGAACACTAATAACACTATCAATCTTCTCATTTCTTGATAACAATATACAAAATTTAGCAAAACAAGAACACTAATAACACTATCAATCTTCTCATTTCTTGATAACAATATACAAAATTTAGTAAAACAAGAACACTAATAACACTATCAATCTTCTCATTTCTTGATAACAATATACAAAATTTAGCAAAACAAGAACACTAATAACACTATCAATCTTCTCATTTCTTGATAAAATATACAAAATTTAGCAAAAAGAACACTAATAACACTATCAATCTTCTCATTTCTTGATAACAATATACAAAATTAGCAAAACAAGACACTAATAACACTATCAATCTTCTCATTTCTTGATAACAATATACAAAATTTAGCAAAACAAGAACACTAATAACACTATCAATCTTCTCATTTCTTGATAACAATATACAAAATTTAGCAAAACAAGAACACTAATAACCTATCAATCTTCTCATTTTTGATAACAATATACAAAATTTAGCAAAACAAGAACACTAATAACACTATCAATCTTCTCATTTCTTGATAACAATATACAGAGTAAGTATGCTAAGAAAAAGAAGCAAAGAATAACTCACGTAATAGAGTCCTAAAGATGTGCGTACAAATATAGGAACAGTGGTGTGGCCTTTGAAGCCATCAAATTCAAAGAACAGTGCGTCATGACTTACAATCGACTTGTTGTGATCTTCCATATCCTTATTTGACTGAATAAAGCCATGGAGAATTCCCCATGGCAATGCCCTTCATTTTGAGAGATTTTGCTAAAGGGTCAGTCAAACGTTTCTTGATAACAAGAACACTAATAACACTATCATCTTCTCATTTCTTGATAACAATATACAAAATTAAGCAAAACAAGAAAACTAATAACACTATCAACCTTCTATTTCTTGATAACAATATACAAAATTTAGCAAAACAAGAACACTAATAACACTATCAATCTTCTCATTTCTTGATAACAATATACAAAATTTAGCAAAACAAGAACACTAATAACACTATCAATCTTCTCATTTCTTGATAACAATATACAAAATTTAGCAAAACAAGAACACTAATAACACTATCAATCTTCTCATTTCTTGATAACAATATACAAAATTTAGCAAAACAAGAACACTAATAACACTATCAATCTTCTCATTTCTTGATAACAATATACAAATTTAGCAAAACAAGAACACTAATAACACTATCAATCTTCTCATTTCTTGATAACAATATACAAAATTTAGCAAAACAAGAACACTAATAACACTATCAATCTTCTCATTTCTTGATAACAATATACAAAATTTAGCAAAACAAGAACACTAATAACACTATCAATCTTCTCATTTCTTGATAACAATATACAAAATTTAGCAAAACAAGAACACTAATAACACTATCAATCTTCTCATTTCTTGATAACAATATACAAAATTTAGCAAAACAAGAACACTAATAACCCTATCAATCTTCTCATTTCTTGATAACAATATACAAAATTTAGCAAAACAAGAACACTAATAACACTATCAATCTTCTCATTTCTTGATAACAATATACAGAGTATATGCTAAAACAAGAACACTAATAACACTATCATCTTCTCATTTCTTGATAACAATATACAAAATTAAGCAAAACAAGAAAACTTATTAACACTATCAACCTCCTATTTCTTGATAACAATATACAAAATTTAGCAAAACAAGAACACTAATAACACTATCAATCTTCTCATTTCTTGATAACAATATACAAAATTTAGCAAAACAAGAACACAAATAACACTATCAATCTTCTCATTTCTTGATAACAATATACAAAATTTAGCAAAACAAGAACACTAATAACACTATCAATCTTCTCATTTCTTGATAACAATATACAAAATTTAGCAAAACAAGAACACTAATAACACTATCAATCTTCTCATTTCTTGATAACAAATACAAAATTTAGCAAAACAAGAACACTAATAACACTATCAATCTTCTCATTTCTTGATAACAATATACAAAATTTAGCAAAACAAGAACACTAATAACACTATCAATCTTCTCATTTCTTGATAACAATATACAAAATTTAGCAAAACAAGAACACTAATAACACTATCAATCTTCTCATTTCTTGATAACAATATACAAAATTTAGCAAAACAAGAACATTAATAACACTATCAATCTTCTCATTTCTTGATAAAAATATACAAAATTTAGCAAAAAAGAACACTAATAACACTATCAATCTTCTCATTTCTTGATAACAATATACAAAATTTAGCAAAACAAGAACACTAATAACACTATCAATCTTCTCATTTCTTGATAACAATATACAAAATTTAGCAAAACAAGAACACTAATAACACTATCAATCTTCTTATTTCTTGATAACAATATACAAAATTTAGCAAAACAAGAACACTAATAACACTATCAATCTTCTCATTTCTTGATAACAATATACAAAATTTAGCAAAACAAGAACACTAATAACACTATCAATCTTCTCATTTCTTGATAACAATATACAAAATTTAGCAAAACAAGAACACTAATAACACTATCAATCTTCTCATTTCTTGATAACAATACAAAATTTAGCAAAACAAGAACACTAACAATATCAATCTTCTCATTTCTTGATAACAATATACAAAATTTAGCAAAACAAGAACACTAATAACCTATCAATCTTCTCATTTCTTGATAACAATATACAAAATTTAGCAAAACAAGAACACTAATAACACTATCAATCTTCTCATTTCTTGATAACAATATACAAAATTTAGCAAAACAAGAACACTAATAACACTATCAATCTTCTCATTTCTTGATAACAATATACAAAATTTAGCAAAACAAGAACACTAATAACCTATCAATCTTCTCATTTCTTGATAACAATATACAAAATTTAGCAAAACAAGAACACTAATAACACTATCAATCTTCTCATTTGTTGATAATATATACAAGTATATGCAAGAAAAGAAGCATAGAAATAACTCACGTCATGACTTACATCGACTTGGTTGTGATCTTCCATATCCTTATTTGACTGAATAGAAGCCATGGAGAATTCCCCATGGCAATGCCTTTCATTTTTTGAGAGATTTTGCTAAAGGGTCAGCGTCAAACGTTTCTTGATAACAAGAACACTAATAACACTATCATCTTCTCATTTCTTGATAACAATATACAAAATTAAGCAAAACAAGAAAATATTAACACTATCAACCTTTCTTTTTGATAACAATATACAAAATTTAGCAAAACAAGAACACTAATAACACTATTAATCTTCTCATTTCTTGATAACAATATACAAAATTTAGCAAAACAAGAACACAAATAACACTATCAATCTTCTCATTTTTGATAACAATATACAAAATTTAGCAAAACAAGAACACTAATAACACTATCAATCTTCTCATTTCTTGATAACAATATACAAAATTTAGCAAAACAATAACACTAATAACACTATCAATCTTCTCATTTCTTGATAACAATATAAAAAATTTAGCAAAACAAGAACACTAATAACACTATCAATCTACTCATTTCTTGATAACAATATACAAAATTTAGCAAAACAAGAACACTAATAACACTATCAATCTTCTCATTTCTTGATAACAATATACAAAATTTAGTAAAACAAGAACACTAATAACACTATCAATCTTCTCATTTCTTGATAATAATATACAAAATTTAGCAAAACAAGAACATTAATAACACTATCAATCTTCTCATTTCTTGATAAAAATATACAAAATTTAGAAAAAAAGAACACTAATAACACTATCAATCTTCTCATTTCTTGATAACAATATACAAAATTAGCAAAACAAGAAGACTAATAACACTATCAAGCTTCTCATTTCTTGATAACAATATACAAAATTTAGCAAAACAAGAACACTAATAACACTATCAATCTTCTCATTTCTTGATAACAATATACAAAATTTAGCAAAACAAGAACACTAATAACCCTATCAATCTTCTCATTTTTTGATAACAATATACAAAATTTAGCAAAACAAAACACTAATAACACTATCAATCTTCTCATTTCTTGATAACAATATACAGAGTAGTATGCTAAGAAAAAAGAAGCAAAGAAATAACTCACGTAATAGAGTCCTAAAGATGTGCGTACGAATATAGGAAGCAGTGGTGTGGCCTTTGAAGCCATCACAAATTCAAATGAACAGTGCGTCATGACTTACATCGACTTGGTTGTGATCTTCCATATCCTTATTTGACTGAATAGAAGCCATGGAGAATTCCCCATGGCAATGCCTTTCATTTTTGAGAGATTTTGCTAAAGGGTCAGCGTCAAACGTTTCTTGATAACAAGAACACTAATAACACTATCATCTTCTCATTTCTTGATAACAATATACAAAATTAAGCAAAACAAGAAAACTAATAACACTATCAACCTTCCTATTTCTTGATAACAATATACAAAATTTAGCAAAACAAGAACACTAATAACACTATCAATCTTCTAATTTCTTGATAACAATATACAAAATTTAGCAAAACAAGAACACTAATAACACTATCAATCTTCTCATTTCTTGATAACAATAAACAAAATTTAGCAAAACAAGAACACTAATAACACTATCAATCTTCTCATTTCTTGATAACAATATACAAAATTTAGCAAAACAAGAACACTAATAACACTATCAATCTTCTCATTTCTTGATAACAATATACAAATTTAGCAAAACAAGAACACTAATAACACTATCAATCTTCTCATTTCTTGATAACAATATACAAAATTTAGCAAAACAAGAACACTAATAACACTATCAATCTTCTCATTTCTTGATAACAATATACAAAATTTAGCAAAACAAGAAGACTAATAACACTATCAAGCTTCTCATTTCTTGATAACAATATACAAAATTTAGCAAAACAAGAACACTAATAACACTATCAATCTTCTCATTTCTTGATAACAATATACAAAATTTAGCAAAACAAGAACACTAATAACACTATCAATCTTCTCATTTCTTGATAACAATATACAAAATTTAGCAAAACAAGAACACTAATAACACTATCAATCTTCTCATTTCTTGATAATAATATACAGAGTAGTATGCAAGAAAAAGAAGCATAGAAATAACTCACGTCATGACTTACATCGACTTGGTTTGTGATCTTCCATATCCTATTTTGACTGAATAGAAAGCCATGGAGAATTCCCATGGCAATGCCTTTCATTTTTGAGAGATTTGCTAAAGGGTCAGCGTCAAACGTTTCTTGATAACAAGAACACTAATAACACTATCATCTTCTCATTTCTTGATAACAATATACAAAATTAAGCAAAACAAGAAAACTAATAACACTATCAACCTTCCTATTTCTTGATAACAATATACAAAATTTAGCAAAACAAGAACACTAATAACACTATCAATCTTCTCATTTCTTGATAACAATATACAAAATTTAGCAAAACAAGAACACAAAATAACACTATCAATCTTCTCATTTTTGATAACAATATACAAAATTTAGCAAAACAAGAACACTAATAACACTATCAATCTTCTCATTTCTTGATAACAATATACAAAATTTAGCAAAACAAGAACACTAATAACACTATCAATCTTCTCATTTCTTGATAACAATATACAAAATTTAGCAAAACAAGAACACTAATAACACTATCAATCTACTCATTTCTTGATAACAATATACAAAATTTAGCAAAACAAGAACACTAATAACACTATCAATCTTCTCATTTCTTGATAACAATATACAAAATTTAGTAAAACAAGAACACTAATAACACTATCAATCTTCTCATTTCTTGATAATAATATACAAAATTTAGCAAAACAAGAACACTAATAACACTATCAATCTTCTCATTTCTTGATAAAATATACAAAATTTAGCAAAAAAGAACACTAATAACACTATCAATCTTCTCATTTCTTGATAACAATATACAAAATTTAGCAAAACAAGACGACTAATAACACTATCAAGCTTCTCATTTCTTGATAACAATATACAAAATTTAGCAAAACAAGAACACTAATAACACTATCAATCTTCTTATTTCTTGATAACAATATACAAAATTTAGCAAAACAAGAACACTAATAACCCTATCAATCTTCTCATTTCTTGATAACAATATACAAAATTTAGCAAAACAAGAACACTAATAACACTATCAATCTTCTCATTTCTTGATAACAATATACAGAGTAGTATGCTAAGAAAAAGAAGCAAAGAAATAACTCACGTATAGAGTCCTAAAGATGTGCGTACGAATATAGGAAGCAGTGGTGTGGCCTTTGAAGCCATCACAAATTCAAATGAACAGTGCGTCATGACTTACATCGACTTGGTTGTGATCTTCCATATCCTTATTTGACTGAATAGAAGCCATGGAGAATTCCCCATGGCAATGCCTTTCATTTTTGAGAGATTTTGCTAAAGGGTCAGCGTCAAACGTTTCTTGATAACAAGAACACTAATAACACTATCATCTTCTCATTTCTTGATAACAATATACAAAATTAAGCAAAACAAGAAAACTAATAACACTATCAACCTTCCTATTTCTTGATAACAATATACAAAATTTAGCAAAACAAGAACACTAATAACACTATCAATCTTCTCATTTCTTGATAACAATATACAAAATTTAGCAAAACAAGAACACAAATAACACTATCAATCTTCTCATTTCTTGATAACAATATACAAAATTTAGCAAAACAAGAACACTAATAACTCTATCAATCTTCTCATTTCTTGATATCAATATACAAAATTTAGCAAAACAAGAACACTAATAACACTATCAATCTTCTCATTTCTTGATAACAATATACAAAATTTAGCAAAACAAGAACACTAATAACACTATCAATCTTCTCATTTCTTGATAACAATATACAAAATTTAGCAAAACAAGAACACTAATAACACTATCAATCTTCTCATTTCTTGATAACAATATACAAAATTTAGCAAAACAAGACACTAATAACACTATCAATCTTCTCATTTCTTGATAACAATATACAAAATTTAGCAAAACAAGAACACTAATAACACTATCAATCTTCTCATTTCTTGATAACAATATACAAAATTTAGCAAAACAAGAACACTAATAACACTATCAATCTTCTCATTTCTTGATAACAATATACAAAATTTAGCAAAACAAGAACACTAATAACACTATCAATCTTCTCATTTCTTGATAACAATATACAAAGTAGTAGCTAAGAAAAAAGAAGCAATAAATAACTCACGTAATGAGTCCTAAAGTTGCGAGAATATAGGAAGCAGTGGTGTGGCTTTGAAGCCATCACAATTCAAATGAACAGTGCGTCATGAACTTACATCGACTTGGTTATGATCTTCCATATCCTTATTTGACTGAATAGAAGCCATGGAGAATTCCCCATGGCAATGCCTTTCATTTTTGAGAGAATTTGCTAAGGGTCACGTAAACGTTTCTTGATAACAAGAACACTAATAACACTATCAATCTTCTCATTTCTTGATAACAATATACAAAATTAAGCAAAACAAGAACACTAATAACACTATCAACCTTCCTATTTCTTGATAACAATATACAAAATTTAGCAAAACAAGAACACTAATAACACTATCAATCTTCTCATTTCTTGATAACAATATACAAAATTTAGCAAAACAAGAACACAAATAACACTATCAATCTTCTCATTTCTTGATAACAATATACAAAATTTAGCAAAACAAGAACACTAATAACTCTATCAATCTTCTCATTTCTTGATAACAATATACAAATTTAGCAAAACAGAACACTAATAACACTATCAATCTTCTCATTTCTTGATAACAATATACAAAATTTAGCAAAACAAGAACACTAATAACACTATCAATCTTCTCATTTCTTGATAACAATATACAAAATTTTGCAAAACAAGAACACTAATAACACTATCAATCTTCTCATTTCTTGATAACAATATACAAAATTTAGCAAAACAAGAACACTAATAACACTATCAATCTTCTCATTTCTTGATAACATATACAAAATTTAGCAAAACAAGAACATAATAACACTATCAATCTTCTCATTTCTTGATAACAATATACAAAATTTAGCAAAAAAGAACACTAATAACACTATAAATCTTCTCATTTCTTGATAACAATATACAAATTTAGCAAACAAGAACACTAATAACACTATCAATCTTCTCATTTCCTGATAACAATATACAAAATTTAGCAAAACAAGAAGACTAATAACACTATCAATCTTCTCATTTCTTGATAACAATATACAAAATTTAGCAAAACAAGAACACTAATAATACTATCAATCTTCTCATTTCTTGATAACAATATACAAAATTTAGCAAAACAAGAACACTAATAACACTATCAATCTTCTAATTTCTTGACAACAATATACAAAATTTAGCAAAAAAAAAACACTAATAACACATCAATCTTCTCATTTCTTGATAACAATAAACAAAATTTAGCAAACAAAACACTAATAACACTACCAATCTTCTCATTTCTTGATAACAATATACAAAATTTAGCAAAACAAGAACCTAATAACACTATCAATCTTCTCATTTCTTGATAACAATATACAAAATATAGCAAACAAGAACACTAATAACACTATCAATCTTCTCATTTCTTGATACAATATACAAAATTTAGCAAAACAAGAACACTAATAACACTATCAATCTTCTCATTTCTTGATAACAATATACAAAATTTAGCAAAACAAGAACACTAATAACACTATCAATCTTCTCATTTCTTGATAACAATATACAAAATTTAGCAAAACAAGAACACTAATAACACTATCAATCTTCTCATTTCTTGATAACAATATACAAAATTTAGCAAAACAAGATCACTAATAACACTATCAATCTTCTCATTTCTTGATAACAAATACAAAATTTAGCAAAACAAGAACACTAATAACACTATCAATCTTCTCATTTCTTGATAACAATATACAAAAGTTGCTAAGAAAAAAGCAAGAAATAACTCACGTCATGACTTACATCGACTTGGTTGTGATCTTCCATATCCTTATTGACTGAATAGAAGCCATGGAGAATTCCCCATGGCAATGCCTTTATTTTTGAGAGATTTGCATAAAGGGTCAGCGTCAACGTTTCTTGATAACAAGAACACTAATAACACTATCATCTTCTCATTTCTTGATAACAATACAAATTAAGCAAAACAAGAAAATAATAACACTATCAACCTTCCTATTTCTTGATAACAATATACAAAATTTAGCAAAACAAGAACACTAATAACACTATCAATCTTCTCATTTCTTGATAACAATATACAAAATTTAGCAAAACAAGAACACAAATAACACTATCAATCTTCTCATTTCTTGATAACAATATACAAATTTAGCAAAACAAGAACACTAATAACACTATCAATCTTCTCATTTCTTGATAACAATATACAAAATTTAGCAAAACAAGAACACTAATAACACTATCAATCTTCTCATTTCTTGATAACAAAATACAAAATTTAGCAAAACAAGAACACTAATAACACTATCAATCTTCTCATTTCTTGATAACAATATACAAAATTTAGCAAAACAAGAACACTAATAACACTATCAATCTTCTCATTTCTTGATAACAATATACAAAATTTAGCAAAACAAGAACACTAATAACACTATCAATCTTCTCATTTCTTGATAACAATATACAAATTTAGCAAAACAAGAACACTAATAACACTATCAATCTTCTCATTTCTTGATAACAATATACAAAATTTAGCAAAACAAGAACACTAATAACACTATCAATCTTCTCATTTCTTGATAAAAATATACAAAATTTAGCAAAAAAGAACACTAATAACACTATCAATCTTCTCATTTCTTGATAACAATATACAAAATTTAGCAAAACAAGAACACTAATAACACTATCAATCTTCTCATTTCTTGATAACAATATACAAAATTTAGCAAAACAAGAACACTAATAACACTATCAATCTTCTCATTTCTTGATAACAATATACAAAATTTAGCAAAACAAGAACACTAATAACACTATCAATCTTCTCATTTCTTGATAACAATATACAAAATTAGCAAAACAAGAACACTAATAACACTATCAATCTTCTCATTTCTTGATAACATATACAATTTAGCAAAAAAGAACACTAATAACACTATAATCTTCTCATTTCTTGATAACAATATAAAAATTTAGCAAACAAGAACACTAATAACACTATCAATCTTCTCATTTCTTGATAACAATATACAAAATTTAGCAAAACAAGAACACTAATAACACTATCAATCTTCTCATTTCTTGATAACAATATACAAAATTTAGCAAAACAAGAACACTAATAACACTATCAATCTTCTCATTTCTTGATAACAATATACAAAATTTAGCAAAACAAGAACACTAATAACACTATCAATCTTCTCATTTCTTGATAACAATATACAAAATTTAGCAAAACAAGAACACTAATAACACTATCAATCTTCTCATTTCTTGATAACAATATACAAAATTTAGCAAAACAGAACACTAATAACACTATCAATCTTCTCATTTCTTGATAACAATATACAAAATTTAGCAAAACAAGAACACTAATAACACTATCAATCTTCTCATTTCTTGATAACAATATACAAAATTTAGCAAAACAAGAACACTAATAACACTATCAATCTTCTCATTTCTTGATAACAATATACAAAATTTAGCAAAACAAGAACACTAATAACACTATCAATCTTCTCATTTCTTGATAACAATATACAAAATTTAGCAAAACAAGAACACTAATAACACTATCAATCTTCTCATTTCTTGATAAAAATAACAAAATTTAGCAAAAAAGAACACTAATAACACTATCAATCTTCTCATTTCTTGATAACAATATACAAAATTTAGCAAAACAAGACGACTAATAACACTATCAAGCTTCTCATTTCTTGATAACAATATACAAAATTTAGCAAAACAAGAACACTAATAACACTATCAATCTTCTATTTCTTGATAACAATATACAAAATTTAGCAAAACAAGAACACTAATAACCCTATCAATCTTCTCATTTTTTGATAACAATATACAAAATTTAGCAAAACAAAACACTAATAACACTATCAATCTTCTCATTTCTTGATAACAATATACAAAGTAGTATGCAAAAAAAGAAGCAAAGAAATAACTCACGTATAGAGTCCTAAAGATGTGCGTACGAATATAGGAAGCAGTGGTGTGGCCTTTGAAGCCATCACAAATTCAAATGAACAGTGCGTCATGACTTACATCGAGTTGGTTGTGATCTTCCATATCCTTATTTGACTGAATAGAAGCCATGGAGAATTCCCCATGGCAATGCCTTTCATTTTTGAGAGATTTTGCTAAAGGGTCAGCGTCAAACGTTTCTTGATAACAACAACACTAATAACACTATCATCTTCTCATTTCTTGATAACAATATACAAAATTAAGCAAAACAAGAAAACTAATAACACTATCAACCTTCCTATTTCTTGATAACAATATACAAAATTTAGCAAAACAAGAACACTAATAACACTATCAATCTTCTAATTTCTTGACAACAATATACAAAATTTAGCAAAACAAGAACACTAATAACACAATCAATCTTCTCATTTCTTGATAACAATAAACAAAATTTAGCAAAACAAGAACACTAATAACACTACCAATCTTCTCATTTCTTGATAACAATATACAAAATTTAGCAAAACAAGAACACTAATAACACTATCAATCTTCTCATTTCTTGATAACAATATACAAAATATAGCAAAACAAGAACACTAATAACAATATCAATCTTCTCATTTCTTGATAACAATATACAAAATTTAGCAAAACAAGAACACTAATAACCCTATCAATCTTCTCATTTCTTGATAACAATATACAAAATTTAGCAAAACAAGAAGACTAATAACACTATCAAGCTTCTCATTTCTTGATAACAATATACAAAATTTAGCAAAACAAGAACACTAATAACACTATCAATCTTCTCATTTCTTGATAACAATATACAAAATTTAGCAAAACAAGATCACTAATAACCCTATCAATCTTCTCATTTCTTGATAACAATATACAAAATTTAGCAAAACAAGAACACTAATAACACTATCAATCTTCTCATTTGTTGATAATAATATACAGAGTAGTATGCTAAGAAAAGAGAAGCATAGAAATAACTCACGTCATGACTTACATCGACTTGGTTGTGATCTTCCATATCCCTATTTGACTGAATAGAAGCCATGGAGAATTCCCCATGGCAATGCCTTTCATTTTTGAGAGATTTTGCTAAAGGGTCAGCGTCAAACGTTTCTTGATAACAAGAACACTAATAACACTATCATCTTCTCATTTCTTGATAACAATATACAAAATTAAGCAAAACAAGAAAATTATTAACACTATCAACCTTCCTATTTCTTGATAACAATATACAAAATTTAGCAAAACAAGAACACTAATAACACTATTAATCTTCTCATTTCTTGATAACAATATACAAAATTTAGCAAAACAAGAACACAAATAACACTATCAATCTTCTCATTTTTGATAACAATATACAAAATTTAGCAAAACAAGAACACTAATAACTCTATCAATCTTCTCATTTCTTGATATCAATATACAAAATTTAGCAAAAGAAGAACACTAATAACACTACCAATCTTCTCATTTCTTGATAACAAAATACAAAATTTAGCAAAACAAGAACACTAATAACACTATCAATCTACTCATTTCTTGATAACAATATACAAAATTTTACAAAACAAGAACACTAATAACACTATCAATCTTCTCATTTCTTGATAACAATATACAAAATTTAGTAAAACAAGAACACTAATAACACTATCAATCTTCTCATTTCTTGATAATAATATACAAAATTTAGCAAAACAAGAACATTAATAACACTATCAATCTTCTCATTTCTTGATAAAAATATACAAAATTTAGCAAAAAAGAACACTAATAACACTATCAATCTTCTCATTTCTTGATAACAATATACAAAATTTAGCAAAACAAGACGACTAATAACACTATCAAGCTTCTCATTTCTTGATAACAATATACAAAATTTAGCAAAACAAGAACACTAATAACACTATCAATCTTCTTATTTCTTGATAACAATATACAAAATTTAGCAAAACAAGAACACTAATAACCCTATCAATCTTCTCATTTTTTGATAACAATATACAAAATTTAGCAAAACAAAAACACTAATAACACTATCAATCTTCTCATTTCTTGATAACAATATACAGAGTAGTATGCTAAGAAAAAAGAAGCAAAGAAATAACTCACGTAATAGAGTCCTAAAGATGTGCGTACGAATATAGGAAGCAGTGGTGTGGCCTTTGAAGCCATCACAAATTCAAATGAACAGTGCGTCATGACTTACATCGACTTGGTTGTGATCTTCCATATCCTTATTTGACTGAATAGAAGCCATGGAGAATTCCCCATGGCAATGCCTTTCATTTTTGAGAGATTTTGATAAAGGGTCAGCGTCAAACGTTTCTTGATAACAAGAACACTAATAACACTATCATCTTCTCATTTCTTGATAACAATATACAAAATTAAGCAAAACAAGAAAACTAATAACACTATCAACCTTCCTATTTCTTGATAACAATATACAAAATTTAGCAAAACAAGAACACTAATAACACTATCAATCTTCTCATTTCTTGATAACAATATACAAAATTTAGCAAAACAAGAACACAAATAACACTATCAATCTTCTCATTTCTTGATAACAATATACAAAATTTAGCAAAACAAGAACACTAATAACACTATCAATCTTCTCATTTCTGGATATCAATATACAAAATTTAGCAAAAGAAGAACACTAATAACACTATCAATCTTCTCATTTCTTGATAACAAAATACAAAATTTAGCAAAACAAGAACACTAATAACACTATCAATCTACTCATTTCTTGATAACAATATACAAAATTTTGCAAAACAAGAACACTAATAACACTATCAATCTTCTCATTTCTTGATAACAATATACAAAATTTAGCAAAACAAGACGACTAATAACACTATCAAGCTTCTCATTTCTTGATAACAATATACAAAATTTAGCAAAACAAGAACACTAATAACACTATCAATCTTCTCATTTCTTGATAACAATATACAAAATTTAGCAAAACAAGAACACTAATAACCCTATCAATCTTCTCATTTTTTGATAACAATATACAAAATTTAGCAAAACAAGAACACTAATAACACTATCAATCTTCTCATTTCTTGATAAAAATATACAGAGTAGTATGCTAAGAAAAAAGAAGCAAAGAAATAACTCACGTAATAGAGTCCTAAAGATGTGCGTACGAATATAGGAAGCAGTGGTGTGGCCTTTGAAGCCATCACAAATTCAAATGAACAGTGCGTCATGACTTACATCGACTTGGTTATGATCTTCCATATCCTTATTTGACTGAATAGAAGCCATGGAGAATTCCCCATGGCAATGCCTTTCATTTTTGAGAGAATTTGCTAAAGGGTCAGCGTCAAACGTTTCTTGATAACAAGAACACTAATAACACTATCATCTTCTCATTTCTTGATAACAATATACAAAATTAAGCAAAACAAGAAACTAATAACACTATCAACCTTCCTATTTCTTGATAACAATATACAAAATTTAGCAAAACAAGAACACTAATAACACTATCAATCTTCTCATTTCTTGATAACAATATACAAAATTTAGAAAAACAAGAACACAAATAACACTATCAATCTTCTCATTTCTTGATAACAATATACAAAATTTAGCAAAACAAGAACACTAATAACTCTATCAATCTTCTCATTTCTGATATCAATATACAAAATTTAGCAAAACAAGAACACTAATAACACTATCAATCTTCTCATTTCTTGATAACAATATACAAAATTTAGCAAAACAAGAACACTAATAACACTATCAATCTACTCATTTCTTGATAACAATATACAAAATTTTGCAAAACAAGAACACTAATAACACTATCAATCTTCTCATTTCTTGATAACAATATACAAAATTTAGTAAAACAAGAACACTAATAACACTATCAATCTTCTCATTTCTTGATAATAATATACAAAATTTAGCAAAACAAGAACATTAATAACACTATCAATCTTCTCATTTCTTGATAAAAATATACAAAATTTAGAAAAAAAGAACACTAATAACACTATCAATCTTCTCATTTCTTGATAACAATATACAAAATTTAGCAAAACAAGAACACTAATAACACTATCAAGCTTCTCATTTCTTGATAACAATATACAAAATTTAGCAAAACAAGAACACTAATAACACTATCAATCTTCTTATTTCTTGATAACAATATACAAAATTTAGCAAAACAAGAACACTAATAACCCTATCAATCTTCTCATTTTTTGATAACAATATACAAAATTTAGCAAAACAAGAACACTAATAACACTATCAATCTTCTCATTTCTTGATAACAATATACAGAGTAGTATGCTAAGAAAAAAGAAGCAAAGAAATAACTCACGTAATAGAGTCCTAAAGATGTGCGAACGAATATAGGAAGCAGTGGTGTGGCCTTTGAAGCCATCACAAATTCAAATGAACAGTGCGTCATGACTTACATCGACTTGGTTGTGATCTTCCATATCCTTATTTGACTGAATAGAAGCCATGGAGAATTCCCCATGGCAATGCCTTTCATTTTTGAGAGAATTTGCTAAAGGGTCAGCGTCAAACGTTTCTTGATAACAAGAACACTAATAACACTATCATCTTCTCATTTCTTGATAACAATATACAAAATTAAGCAAAACAAGAAAACTAATAACACTATCAACCTTCCTATTTCTTGATAACAATATACAAAATTTAGCAAAACAAGAACACTAATAACACTATCAATCTTCTCATTTCTTGATAACAATATACAAAATTTAGCAAAACAAGAACACAAATAACACTATCAATCTTCTCATTTCTTGATAACAATATACAAAATTTAGCAAAACAAGAACACTAATAACTCTATCAATCTTCTCATTTCTTGAAATCAATATACAAAATTTAGCAAAACAAGAACACTAATAACACTATCAATCTTCTCATTTCTTGATAACAATATACAAAATTTAGCAAAACAAGAATACTAATAACACTATCAATCTACTCATTTCTTGATAACAATATACAAAATTTTGCAAAACAAGAACACTAATAACACTATCAATCTTCTCATTTCTTGATAACAATATACAAAATTTAGTAAAACAAGAACACTAATAACACTATCAATCTTCTCATTTCTTGATAATAATATACAAAATTTAGCAAAACAAGAACATTAATAACACTTTCAATCTTCACATTTCTTGATAAAAATATACAAAATTTAGCAAAAAAGAACACAAATAACACTATAAATCTTCTCATTTCTTGATAACAATATACAAAATTTAGCAAAACAAGAACACTAATAACACTATCAATCTTCTCATTTCCTGATAACAATATACAAAATTTAGCAAAACAAGAAGACTAATAACACTATCAATCTTCTCATTTCTTGATAACAATATACAAAATTTAGAAAAACAAGAACACTAATAATACTATCAATCTTCTCATTTCTTGATAACAATATACAAAATTTAGCAAAACAAGAACACTAATAACACTATCAATCTTCTAATTTCTTGACAACAATATACAAAATTTAGCAAAACAAGAACACTAATAACACAATCAATCTTCTCATTTCTTGATAACAATAAACAAAATTTAGCAAAACAAGAACACTAATAACACTATCAATCTTCTCATTTCTTGATAACAATATACAAAATTTAGCAAAACAAGAACACTAATAACACTATCAATCTTCTCATTTCTTGATAACAATATACAAAATTTAGCAAAACAAGAACACTAATAACACTATCAATCTTCTCATTTCTTGATAACAATATACAAAATTTAGCAAAACAAGAACACTAATAACACTATCAATCTTCTCATTTCTTGATAACAATATACAAAATTTAGCAAAACAAGAAGACTAATAACACTATCAAGCTTCTCATTTCTTGATAACAATATACAAAATTTAGCAAAACAAGAACACTAATAACACTATCAATCTTCTCATTTCTTGATAACAATATACAAAATTTAGCAAAACAAGATCACTAATAACCCTATCAATCTTCTCATTTCTTGATAACAATATACAAAATTTAGCAAAACAAGAACACTAATAACACTATCAATCTTCTCATTTGTTGATAATAATATACAGAGTAGTATGCTAAGAAAAAAGAAGCATAGAAATAACTCACGTCATGACTTACATCGACTTGGTTGTGATCTTCCATATCCTTATTTGACTGAATAGAAGCCATGGAGAATTCCCCATGGCAATGCCTTTCATTTTTGAGAGATTTTGCTAAAGGGTCAGCGTCAAACGTTTCTTGATAACAAGAACACTAATAACACTATCATCTTCTCATTTCTTGATAACAATATACAAAATTAAGCAAAACAAGAAAATAATAACACTATCAACCTTCCTATTTCTTGATAACAATATACAAAATTTAGCAAAACAAGAACACTAATAACACTATCAATCTTCTCATTTCTTGATAACAATATACAAAATTTAGCAAAACAAGAACACAAATAACACTATCAATCTTCTCATTTCTTGATAACAATATACAAAATTTAGCAAAACAAGAACACTAATAACACTATCAATCTTCTCATTTCTTGATATCAATATACAAAATTTAGCAAAAGAAGAACACTAATAACACTATCAATCTTCTCATTTCTTGATAACAATATACAAAATTTAGCAAAACAAGAACACTAATAACACTATCAATCTTCTCATTTCTTGATAACAATATACAAAATTTAGCAAAACAAGAACACTAATAACACTATCAATCTTCTCATTTCTTGATAACAATATACAAAATTTAGCAAAACAAGAACACTAATAACACTATCAATCTTCTCATTTCTTGATAACAATATACAAAATTTAGCAAAACAAGAACACTAATAACACTATCAATCTTCTCATTTCTTGATAACAATATACAAAATTTAGCAAAACAAGAACACTAATAACACTATCAATCTTCTCATTTCTTGATAAAAATATACAAAATTTAGCAAAAAAGAACACTAATAACACTATCAATCTTCTCATTTCTTGATAACAATATACAAAATTTAGCAAAACAAGACGACTAATAACACTATCAAGCTTCTCATTTCTTGATAACAATATACAAAATTTAGCAAAACAAGAACACTAATAACACTATCAATCTTCTCATTTCTTGATAACAATATACAAAATTTAGTAAAACAAGAACACTAATAACACTATCAATCTTCTCATTTCTTGATAACAATATACAAAATTTAGCAAAACAAGAACATTAATAACAATTTCAATCTTCTCATTTCTTGATAAAAATATACAAAATTTAGCAAAAAAGAACACTAATAACACTATAAATCTTCTCATTTCTTGATAACAATATACAAAATTTAGCAAAACAAGAACACTAATAACACTATCAATCTTCTCATTTCTTGATAACAATATACAAAATTTAGCAAAACAAGAAGACTAATAACACTATCAATCTTCTCATTTCTTGATAACAATATACAAAATTTAGAAAAACAAGAACACTAATAATACTATCAATCTTCTCATTTCTTGATAACAATATACAAAATTTAGCAAAACAAGAACACTAATAACACTATCAATCTTCTAATTTCTTGACAACAATATACAAAATTTAGCAAAACAAGAACACTAATAACACAATCAATCTTCTCATTTCTTGATAACAATATACAAAATTTAGCAAAACAAGAACACTAATAACACTACCAATCTTCTCATTTCTTGATAACAATATACAAAATTTAGCAAAACAAGAACACTAATAACACTATCAATCTTCTCATTTCTTGATAACAATATACAAAATATAGCAAAACAAGAACACTAATAACACTATCAATCTTCTCATTTCTTGATAACAATATACAAAATTTAGCAAAACAAGAACACTAATAACCCTATCAATCTTCTCATTTCTTGATAACAATATACAAAATTTAGCAAAACAAGAAGACTAATAACACTATCAAGCTTCTCATTTCTTGATAACAATATACAAAATTTAGCAAAACAAGAACACTAATAACACTATCAATCTTCTCATTTCTTGATAACAATATACAAAATTTAGCAAAACAAGAACACTAATAACCCTATCAATCTTCTCATTTCTTGATAACAATATACAAAATTTAGCAAAACAAGAACACTAATAACACTATCAATCTTCTCATTTGTTGATAATAATATACAGAGTAGTATGCTAAGAAAAAAGAAGCATAGAAATAACTCACGTCATGACTTACATCGACTTGGTTGTGAACTTCCATATCCTTATTTGACTGAATAGAAGCCATGGAGAATTCCCCATGGCAATGCCTTTCATTTTTGAGAGATTTTGCTAAAGGGTCAGCGTCAAACGTTTCTTGATAACAAGAACACTAATAACACTATCATCTTCTCATTTCTTGATAACAATATACAAAATTAAGCAAAACAAGAAAATTATTAACACTATCAACCTTCCTATTTCTTGATAACAATATACAAAATTTAGCAAAACAAGAACACTAATAACACTATCAATCTTCTCATTTCTTGATAACAATATACAAAATTTAGCAAAACAAGAACACAAATAACACTATCAATCTTCTCATTTCTTGATAACAATATACAAAATTTAGCAAAACAAGAACACTAATAACTCTATCAATCTTCTCATTTCTTGATATCAATATACAAAATTTAGCAAAAGAAGAACACTAATAACACTATCAATCTTCTCATTTCTTGATAACAAAATACAAAATTTAGCAAAACAAGAACACTAATAACACTATCAATCTACTCATTTCTTGATAACAATATACAAAATTTAGCAAAACAAGAACACTAATAACACTATCAATCTTCTCATTTCTTGATAACAATATACAAAATTTAGTAAAACAAGAACACTAATAACACTATCAATCTTCTCATTTCTTGATAATAATATACAAAATTTAGCAAAACAAGAACATTAATAACACTATCAATCTTCTCATTTCTTGATAAAAATATACAAAATTTAGCAAAAAAGAACACTAATAATACTATCAATCTTCTCATTTCTTGATAACAATATACAAAATTTAGCAAAACAAGAACACTAATAACACTATCAATCTTCTAATTTCTTGACAACAATATACAAAATTTAGCAAAACAAGAACACTAATAACACAATCAATCTTCTCATTTCTTGATAACAATAAACAAAATTTAGCAAAACAAGAACACTAATAACACTACCAATCTTCTCATTTCTTGATAACAATATACAAAATTTAGCAAAACAAGAACACTAATAACACTATCAATCTTCTCATTTCTTGATAACAATATACAAAATATAGCAAAACAAGAACACTAATAACAATATCAATCTTCTCATTTCTTGATAACAATATACATAATTTAGCAAAACAAGAACACTAATAACACTATCAATCTTCTCATTTCTTGATAACAATATACAAAATTTAGCAAAACAAGAAGACTAATAACACTATCAAGCTTCTCATTTCTTGATAACAATATACAAAATTTAGCAAAACAAGAACACTAATAACACTATCAATCTTCTCATTTCTTGATAACAATATACAAAATTTAGCAAAACAAGATCACTAATAACCCTATCAATCTTCTCATTTCTTGATAACAATATACAAAATTTAGCAAAACAAGAACACTAATAACACTATCAATCTTCTCATTTGTTGATAATAATATACAGAGTAGTATGCTAAGAAAAAAGAAGCATAGAAATAACTCACGTCATGACTTACATCGACTTGGTTGTGAACTTCCATATCCTTATTTGACTGAATAGAAGCCATGGAGAATTCCCCATGGCAATGCCTTTCATTTTTGAGAGATTTTGCTAAAGGGTCAGCGTCAAACGTTTCTTGATAACAAGAACACTAATAACACTATCATCTTCTCATTTCTTGATAACAATATACAAAATTAAGCAAAACAAGAAAATTATAACACTATCAACCTTCCTATTTCTTGATAACAATATACAAAATTTAGCAAAACAAGAACACTAATAACACTATCAATCTTCTCATTTCTTGATAACAATATACAAAATTTAGCAAAACAAGAACACAAATAACACTATCAATCTTCTCATTTCTTGATAACAATATACAAAATTTAGCAAAACAAGAACACTAATAACTCTATCAATCTTCTCATTTCTTGATATCAATATACAAAATTTAGCAAAACAAGAACACTAATAACACTATCAATCTTCTCATTTCTTGATAACAATATACAAAATTTAGCAAAACAAGAACACTAATAACACTATCAATCTACTCATTTCTTGATAACAATATACAAAATTTACAAAACAAGAACACTAATAACACTATCAATCTTCTCATTTCTTGATAACAATATACAAAATTTAGTAAAACAAGAACACTAATAACACTATCAATCTTCTCATTTCTTGATAATAATATACAAAATTTAGCAAAACAAGAACATTAATAACACTATCAATCTTCTCATTTCTTGATAAAAATATACAAAATTTAGCAAAAAAGAACACTAATAACACTATCAATCTTCTCATTTCTTGATAACAATATACAAAATTTAGCAAAACAAGAACACTAATAACACTATCAAGCTTCTCATTTCTTGATAACAATATACAAAATTTAGCAAAACAAGAACACTAATAACACTATCAATCTTCTCATTTCTTGATAACAATATACAAAATTTAGCAAAACAAGAACACTAATAACACTATCAATCTTCTCATTTCTTGATAACAATATACAAAATTTAGCAAAACAAGAACACTAATAACACTATCAATCTTCTCATTTCTTGATAAAATATACAAAATTTAGCAAAAAAGAACACTAATAACACTATAAATCTTCTCATTTCTTGATAACAATATACAAAATTTAGCAAAACAAGAACACTAATAACACTATCAATCTTCTCATTTCTTGATAACAATATACAAAATTTAGCAAAACAAGAAGACTAATAACACTATCAATCTTCTCATTTCTTGATAACAATATACAAAATTTAGAAAAACAAGAACACTAATAACACTATCAATCTTCTCATTTCTTGATAACAATATACAAAATTTAGCAAAACAAGAACACTAATAACACTATCAATCTTCTAATTTCTTGACAACAATATACAAAATTTAGCAAAACAAGAACACTAATAACACTATCAATCTTCTCATTTCTTGATAACAATAAACAAAATTTAGCAAAACAAGAACACTAATAACACTACCAATCTTCTCATTTCTTGATAACAATATACAAAATTTAGCAAAACAAGAACACTAATAACACTATCAATCTTCTCATTTCTTGATAACAATATACAAAATATAGCAAAACAAGAACACTAATAACAATATCAATCTTCTCATTTCTTGATAACAATATACAAAATTTAGCAAAACAAGAACACTAATAACACTATCAATCTTCTCATTTCTTGATAACAATATACAAAATTTAGCAAAACAAGAAGACTAATAACACTATCAAGCTTCTCATTTCTTGATAACAATATACAAAATTTAGCAAAACAAGAACACTAATAACACTATCAATCTTCTCATTTCTTGATAACAATATACAAAATTTAGCAAAACAAGATCACTAATAACCTATCAATCTTCTCATTTCTTGATAACAATATACAAAATTTAGCAAAACAAGAACACTAATAACACTATCAATCTTCTCATTTGTTGATAATAATATACAGAGTAGTATGCTAAGAAAAAAGAAGCATAGAAATAACTCACGTCATGACTTACATCGACTTGGTTGTGATCTTCCATATCCTTATTTGACTGAATAGAAGCCATGGAGAATTCCCCATGGCAATGCCTTTCATTTTTGAGAGATTTTGCTAAAGGGTCAGCGTCAAACGTTTCTTGATAACAAGAACACTAATAACACTATCATCTTCTCATTTCTTGATAACAATATACAAAATTAAGCAAAACAAGAAAATTATTAACACTATCAACCTTCCTATTTCTTGATAACAATATACAAAATTTAGCAAAACAAGAACACTAATAACACTATTAATCTTCTCATTTCTTGATAACAATATACAAAATTTAGCAAAACAAGAACACAAATAACACTATCAATCTTCTCATTTCTTGATAACAATATACAAAATTTAGCAAAACAAGAACACTAATAACTCTATCAATCTTCTCATTTCTTGATATCAATATACAAAATTTAGCAAAAGAAGAACACTAATAACACTATCAATCTTCTCATTTCTTGATAACAAAATACAAAATTTAGCAAAACAAGAACACTAATAACACTATCAATCTACTCATTTCTTGATAACAATATACAAAATTTTACAAAACAAGAACACTAATAACACTATCAATCTTCTCATTTCTTGATAACAATATACAAAATTTAGTAAAACAAGAACACTAATAACACTATCAATCTTCTCATTTCTTGATAATAATATACAAAATTTAGCAAAACAAGAACATTAATAACACTATCAATCTTCTCATTTCTTGATAAAAATATACAAAATTTAGCAAAAAAGAACACTAATAACACTATCAATCTTCTCATTTCTTGATAACAATATACAAAATTTAGCAAAACAGACGACTAATAACACTATCAAGCTTCTCATTTCTTGATAACAATATACAAAATTTAGCAAAACAAGAACACTAATAACACTATCAATCTTCTTATTTCTTGATAACAATATACAAAATTTAGCAAAACAAGAACACTAATAACCCTATCAATCTTCTCATTTTTTGATAACAATATACAAAATTTAGCAAAACAAGAACACTAATAACACTATCAATCTTCTCATTTCTTGATAACAATATACAGAGTAGTATGCTAAGAAAAAAGAAGCAAAGAAATAACTCACGTAATAGAGTCCTAAAGATGTGCGTACGAATATAGGAAGCAGTGGTGTGGCCTTTGAAGCCATCACAAATTCAAATGAACAGTGCGTCATGACTTACATCGACTTGGTTGTGATCTTCCATATCCTTATTTGACTGAATAGAAGCCATGGAGAATTCCCCATGGCAATGCCTTTCATTTTTGAGAGATTTTGCTAAAGGGTCGGCGTCAAACGTTTCTTGATAACAAGAACACTAATAACACTGTCATCTTCTCATTTCTTGATAACAATATACAAAATTAAGCAAAACAAGAAAACTAATAACACTATCAACCTTCCTATTTCTTGATAACAATATACAAAATTTAGCAAAACAAGAACACTAATAACACTATCAATCTTCTAATTTCTTGATAACAATATACAAAATTTAGCAAAACAAGAACACTAATAACACAATCAATCTTCTCATTTCTTGATAACAATAAACAAAATTTAGCAAAACAAGAACACTAATAACACTACCAATCTTCTCATTTCTTGATAACAATATACAAAATTTAGCAAAACAAGAACACTAATAACACTATCAATCTTCTCATTTCTTGATAACAATATACAAAATATAGCAAAACAAGAACACTAATAACAATATCAATCTTCTCATTTCTTGATAACAATATACAAAATTTAGCAAAACAAGAACACTAATAACCCTATCAATCTTCTCATTTCTTGATAACAATATACAAAATTTAGCAAAACAAGAAGACTAATAACACTATCAAGCTTCTCATTTCTTGATAACAATATACAAAATTTAGCAAAACAAGAACACTAATAACACTATCAATCTTCTCATTTCTTGATAACAATATACAAAATTTAGCAAAACAAGATCACTAATAACCCTATCAATCTTCTCATTTCTTGATAACAATATACAAAATTTAGCAAAACAAGAACACTAATAACACTATCAATCTTCTCATTTGTTGATAATAATATACAGAGTAGTATGCTAAGAAAAAAGAAGCATAGAAATAACTCACGTCATGACTTACATCGACTTGGTTGTGATCTTCCATATCCTTATTTGACTGAATAGAAGCCATGGAGAATTCCCCATGGCAATGCCTTTCATTTTTGAGAGATTTTGCTAAAGGGTCAGCGTCAAACGTTTCTTGATAACAAGAACACTAATAACACTATCATCTTCTCATTTCTTGATAACAATATACAAAATTAAGCAAAACAAGAAAATTATTAACACTACCAACCTTCCTATTTCTTGATAACAATATACAAAATTTAGCAAAACAAGAACACAAATAACACTATCAATCTTCTCATTTCTTGATAACAATATACAAAATTTAGCAAAACAAGAACACAAATAACACTATCAATCTTCTCATTTCTTGATAACAATATACAAAATTTAGCAAAACAAGAACACTAATAACTCTATCAATCTTCTCATTTCTTGATATCAATATACAAAATTTAGCAAAAGAAGAACACTAATAACACTACCAATCTTCTCATTTCTTGATAACAAAATACAAAATTTAGCAAAACAAGAACACTAATAACACTATCAATCTACTCATTTCTTGATAACAATATACAAAATTTTACAAAACAAGAACACTAATAACACTATCAATCTTCTCATTTCTTGATAACAATATACAAAATTTAGTAAAACAAGAACACTAATAACACTATCAATCTTCTCATTTCTTGATAATAATATACAAAATTTAGCAAAACAAGAACATTAATAACACTATCAATCTTCTCATTTCTTGATAAAAATATACAAAATTTAGCAAAAAAGAACACTAATAACACTATCAATCTTCTCATTTCTTGATAACAATATACAAAATTTACCAAAACAAGACGACTAATAACACTATCAAGCTTCTCATTTCTTGATAACAATATACAAAATTTAGCAAAACAAGAACACTAATAACACTATCAATCTTTTATTTCTTGATAACAATATACAAAATTTAGCAAAACAAGAACACTAATAACCCTATCAATCTTCTCATTTTTTGATAACAATATACAAAATTTAGCAAAACAAGAACACTAATAACACTATCAATCTTCTCATTTCTTGATAACAATATACAGAGTAGTATGCTAAGAAAAAAGAAGCAAAGAAATAACTCACGTAATAGAGTCCTAAAGATGTGCGTACGAATATAGGAAGCAGTGGTGTGGCCTTTGAAGCCATCACAAATTCAAATGAACAGTGCGTCATGACTTACATCGACTTGGTTGTGATCTTCCATATCCTTATTTGACTGAATAGAAGCCATGGAGAATTCCCCATGGCAATGCCTTTCATTTTTGAGAGAATTTGCTAAAGGGTCAGCGTCAAACGTTTCTTGAAAACAAGAACACTAATAACACTATCATCTTCTCATTTCTTGATAACAATATACAAAATTAAGCAAAACAAGAAAACTAATAACACTATCAACCTTCCTATTTCTTGATAACAATATACAAAATTTAGCAAAACAAGAACACTAATAACACTATCAATCTTCTCATTTCTTGATAACAATATACAAAATTTAGCAAAACAAGAACACAAATAACACTATCAATCTTCTCATTTCTTGATAACAATATACAAAATTTAGCAAAACAAGAACACAAATAACTCTATCAATCTTCTCATTTCTGGATATCAATATACAAAATTTAGCAAAACAAGAACACTAATAACACTATCAATCTTCTCATTTCTTGATAACAATATACAAAATTTAGCAAAACAAGAATACTAATAACACTATCAATCTACTCATTTCTTGATAACAATATACAAAATTTTGCAAAACAAGAACACTAATAACACTATCAATCTTCTCATTTCTTGATAACAATATACAAAATTTAGTAAAACAAGAACACTAATAACACTATCAATCTTCTCATTTCTTGATAATAATATACAAAATTTAGCAAAAGAAGAACATTAATAACACTTTCAATCTTCTCATTTCTTGATAAAAATATACAAAATTTAGCAAAAAAGAACACTAATAACACTATCAATCTTCTCATTTCTTGATAACAATATACAAAATTTAGCAAAACAAGAACACTAATAACACTATCAATCTTCTCATTTCTTGATAACAATATACAAAATTTAGCAAAACAAGAAGACTAATAACACTATCAATCTTCTCATTTCTTGATAACAATATACAAAATTTAGAAAAACAAGAACACTAATAATACTATCAATCTTCTCATTTCTTGATAACAATATACAAAATTTAGCAAAACAAGAACACTAATAACACTATCAATCTTCTAATTTCTTGACAACAATATACAAAATTTAGCAAAACAAGAACACTAATAACACAATCAATCTTCTCATTTCTTGATAACAATAAACAAAATTTAGCAAAACAAGAACACTAATAACACTACCAATCTTCTCATTTCTTGATAACAATATACAAAATTTAGCAAAACAAGAACACTAATAACACTATCAATCTTCTCATTTCTTGATAACAATATACAAAATATAGCAAAACAAGAACACTAATAACACTATCAATCTTCTCATTTCTTGATAACAATATACAAAATTTAGAAAAACAAGAACACTAATAACACTATCAACCTTCTCATTTCTTGATAATAATATACAAAATTTAGCAAAACAAGAACACTATAAAACACTATCAATCTTCTCATTTCTTGATAACAATATACAAAATTTAGCAAAACAAGAACACTAATAACACTATCACTCTTCTCATTTCTTGATAACAATATACAGAGTAGTATGCTAAGAAAAAAGAAGCAAAGAAATAACTCATGTAATAGAGTCCTAAAGATGTGCGTACGAATATAGGAAGCAGTGGTGTGGCCTTTGACGCCATCACAAATTCAAATGAACAGTGCGTCATGACTTACATCGACTTGGTTGTGATCTTCCATATCCTTATTTGACTGAATAGAAGCCATGGAGAATTCCCCATGGCAATGCCTTTCATTTTTGAGAGATTTTGCTAAAGGGTCAGCGTCAAACGTTTCTTGATAACAAAACACTAATAACACTATCAATCTTCTCATTTCTTGATAACAATATACAAAATTAAGCAAAACAAGGAACACTAATAACACTATCAACCTTCCTATTTCTTGATAACTTATACAAAATTTGGCAAAACAAGAACACTAATAACACTATCAATTTCTAATTTCTTGATAACAATATACAAAATTTAGCAAAACAAGAACACAAATAACACTATCAATCTTCTCATTTCTTGATAACAATATACAAAATTTAGCAAAACAAGAACACTAATAACACAATCAATCTTCTCATTTCTTGATATCAATATACAAAATTTAGCAAAACAAGAACACTAATAACACTATCAATCTTCTCATTTCTTGATAACAATATACAAAATTTAGCAAAACAAGAACACTAATAACACTATCAATCTTCTCATTTCTTGATAAAAGTATACAAAATTTATCAAAACAAGAACACTAATAACACTATCAATCTTCTCATTTCTTGATAACAATAAACAGATAAGTATGCTAAGAAAAAAGAAGCAAAGAAATAACTCACGTAATAGAGTCCTAAAGATGTGCGTACGAATATAGGAAGCAGTGGTGTGGCCTTTGAAGCCATCACAAATTCAAATGAACAGTGCGTCATGACTTACATCGACTTGGTTATGATCTTCCATATCCTTATTTGACTGAATAGAAGCCATGGAGAATTCCCCATGGCAATGCCTTTCATTTTTGAGAGAATTTGCTAAAGGGTCAGCGTCAAACGTTTCTTGATAACAAGAACACTAATAACACTATCATCTTCTCATTTCTTGATAACAATATACAAAATTAAGCAAAACAAGAAAACTAATAACACTATCAACCTTCCTATTTCTTGATAACAATATACAAAATTTAGCAAAACAAGAACACTAATAACACTATCAATCTTCTCATTTCTTGATAACAATATACAAAATTTAGCAAAACAAGAACACAAATAACACTATCAATCTTCTCATTTCTTGATAACAATATACAAAATTTAGCAAAACAAGAACACAAATAACTCTATCAATCTTCTCATTTCTGGATATCAATATACAAAATTTAGCAAAACAAGAACACTAATAACACTATCAATCTTCTCATTTCTTGATAACAATATACAAAATTTAGCAAAACAAGAATACTAATAACACTATCAATCTACTCATTTCTTGATAACAATATACAAAATTTTGCAAAACAAGAACACTAATAACACTATCAATCTTCTCATTTCTTGATAACAATATACAAAATTTAGTAAAACAAGAACACTAATAACACTATCAATCTTCTCATTTCTTGATAATAATATACAAAATTTAGCAAAACAAGAACATTAATAACACTATCAATCTTCTCATTTCTTGATAAAAATATACAAAATTTAGCAAAAAAGAACACTAATAACACTATCAATCTTCTCATTTCTTGATAACAATATACAAAATTTAGCAAAACAAGACGACTAATAACACTATCAAGCTTCTCATTTCTTGATAACAATATACAAAATTTAGCAAAACAAGAACACTAATAACACTATCAATCTTCTTATTTCTTGATAACAATATACAAAATTTAGCAAAACAAGAACACTAATAACCCTATCAATCTTCTCATTTTTTGATAACAATATACAAAATTTAGCAAAACAAGAACACTAATAACACTATCAATCTTCTCATTTCTTGATAACAATATACAGAGTAGTATGCTAAGAAAAAAGAAGCAAAGAAATAACTCACGTAATAGAGTCCTAAAGATGTGCGAACGAATATAGGAAGCAGTGGTGTGGCCTTTGAAGCCATCACAAATTCAAATGAACAGTGCGTCATGACTTACATCGACTTGGTTGTGATCTTCCATATCCTTATTTGACTGAATAGAAGCCATGGAGAATTACCCATGGCAATGCCTTTCATTTTTGAGAGAATTTGCTAAAGGGTCAGCGTCAAACGTTTCTTGATAACAAGAACACTAATAACACTATCATCTTCTCATTTCTTGATAACAATATACAAAATTAAGCAAAACAAGAAAACTAATAACACTATCAACCTTCCTATTTCTTGATAACAATATACAAAATTTAGCAAAACAAGAACACTAATAACACTATCAATCTTCTCATTTCTTGATAACAATATACAAAATTTAGCAAAACAAGAACACAAATAAGACTATCAATCTTCTCATTTCGTGATAACAATATACAAAATTTAGCAAAACAAGAACACTAATAACTCTATCAATCTTCTCATTTCTGGATATCAATATACAAAATTTAGCAAAACAAGAACACTAATAACACTATCAATCTTCTCATTTCTTGATAAATTATATACAAAATTTAGCAAAACAAGAATACTAATAACACTATCAATCTACTCATTTCTTGATAACAATATACAAAATTTTGCAAAACAAGAACACTAATAACACTATCAATCTTCTCATTTCTTGATAACAATATACAAAATTTAGTAAAACAAGAACACTAATAACACTATCAATCTTCTCATTTCTTGATAATAATATACAAAATTTAGCAAAACAAGAACATTAATAACACTTTCAATCTTCTCATTTCTTGATAAAAATATACAAAATTTAGCAAAAAAGAACACTAATAACACTATCAATCTTCTCATTTCTTGATAACAATATACAAAATTTAGCAAAACAAGAACACTAATAACACTATCAATCTTCTCATTTCTTGATAACAATATACAAAATTTAGCAAAACAAGAAGACTAATAACACTATCAATCTTCTCATTTCTTGATAACAATATACAAAATTTAGAAAAACAAGAACACTAATAATACTATCAATCTTCTCATTTCTTGATAACAATATACAAAATTTAGCAAAACAAGAACACTAATAACACTATCAATCTTCTAATTTCTTGACAACAATATACAAAATTTAGCAAAACAAGAACACTAATGACACAATCAATCTTCTCATTTCTTGATAACAATAAACAAAATTTAGCAAAACAAGAACACTAATAACACTACCAATCTTCTCATTTCTTGATAACAATATACAAAATTTAGCAAAACAAGAACACTAATAACACTATCAATCTTCTCATTTCTTGATAACAATATACAAAATATAGCAAAACAAGAACACTAATAACAATATCAATCTTCTCATTTCTTGATAACAATATACAATATTTAGAAAAACAAGAACACTAATAACACTATCAACCTTCTCATTTATTGATAATAATATACAAAATTTAGCAAAATAAGAAGACTATAAAACACTATCAATCTTCTCATTTCTTGATAACAATATACAAAATTTAGCAAAACAAGAACACTAATAACACTATCAATCTTCTCATTTCTTGATAACAATATACAGAGTAGTATGCTAAGAAAAAAGAAGCAAAGAAATAACTCATGTAATAGAGTCCTAAAGATGTGCGTACGAATATAGGAAGCAGTGGTGTGGCCTTTGACGCCATCACAAATTCAAACGAACAGTGCGTAATGACTTACATCGACTTGGTTGTGATCTTCCATATCCTTATTTGACTGAATAGAAGCCATGGAGAATTCCCCATGGCAATGCCTTTCATTTTTGAGAGATTTTGCTAAAGGGTCAGCGTCAAACGTTTCTTGATAACAAAAACACTAATAACACTATCAATCTTCTCATTTCTTGATAACAATATACAAAATTAAGCAAAACAAGGAACACTAATAACACTATCAACCTTCCTATTTCTTGATAACTTGATACAAAATTTGGCAAAACAAGAACACTAATAACACTATCAATTTTCTAATTTCTTGATAACAATATTCAAAATTTAGCAAAACAAGAACACAAATAACACTATCAATCTTCTCATTTCTTGATAACAATATACAAAATTTAGCAAAACAAGAACACTAATAACACAATCAATCTTCTCATTTCTTGATATCAATATACAAAATTTAGCAAAACATGAACACTAATAACACTATCAATCTTCTCATTTCTTGATAACAATATACAAAATTTATCAAAACAAGAACACTAATAACACTATCAATCTTCTCATTTCTTGATAAAAGTATACAAAATTTATCAAAACAAGAACACTAATAACACTATCAATCTTCTCATTTCTTGATAACAATATACAAAATTTAGCAAAACAAGAAGACTAATAACACTATCAATCTTCTCATTTCTTGATAATAATATACAAAATTTAGCAAAACAAGAACACTAATAACACTATCAATCTTTTCATTTCTTGATAACAATATACAGATAAGTATGCTAAGAAAAAAGAAGCAAAGAAATAACTCACGTAATAGAGTCCTAAAGATGTGCGTACGGATATAGGAAGCAGTGGTGTGGCCTTTGAAGCCATCCTAAATTCAAACGAACAGTGCGTCATGGCTTACATCGACTTGGTTGAGATCTTCCATATCCTTATTTGGCTGAATAGAAGCCATGGAGAATTCCCCATGGCAATGCCTTTCATTTTTGAGAGATTTTACTAAAGGGTCAGTGTCAAACGTTTCTTGATAACAAGAACACTAATAACACTATCAATCTTCTCATTTCTTGATAACAATATACAAAATTAATCAAAACAAGAACACTAATAACACTATCAACCTTCCTATTTCTTGATAACATTATACAAAATTTAGCAAAACAAGAACACTAATAACACTATCAATCTTCTCATTTCTTGATAACAATATACAAAATTTAGCAAAACAAGAACACTAATAACACTATCAATCTTCTCATTTCTTGATAACAATATACAAAATTTAGCAAAACAAGAACACTAATCACACTATCAATCTTCTCATTTCTTGATAACAATATACAAAATTTAGCAAAACAAGAACACTAATAACACTATCAATCTTCTCATTTCTTGATAACAATATACAAAATTTAGCAAAACAAGAACACTAATAACACTATCAATCTTCTCATTTCTTGATAACAATATACAGATTAGTATGCTAAGAAAAAAGAAGCAAAGAAATAACTCACGTAATAGAGTCCTAAAGATGTGCGTACGGATATAGGAAGCAGTGGTGTGGCCTTTGAAGCCATCCTAAATTCAAACGAACAGTGCGTCATGGCTTACATCGACTTGGTTGAGATCTTCCATATCCTTATTTGGCTGAATAGAAGCCATGGAGAATTCCCCATGGCAATGCCTTTCATTTTTGAGAGATTTTACTAAAGGGTCAGTGTCAAACGTTTCTTGATAACAAGAACACTAATAACACTATCAATCTTCTCATTTCTTGATAACAATATACAAAATTAATCAAAACAAGAACACTAATAACACTATCAACCTTCCTATTTCTTGATAACATTATACAAAATTTAGCAAAACAAGAACACTAATAACACTATCAATCTTCTCATTTCTTGATAACAATATACAAAATTTAGCAAAACAAGAACACTAATAACACTATCAATCTTCTCATTTCTTGATAACAATATACAAAATTTAGCAAAACAAGAACACTAATCACACTATCAATCTTCTCATTTCTTGATAACAATATACAAAATTTAGCAAAACAAGAACACTAATAACACTATCAATCTTCTCATTTCTTGATAACAATATACAAAATTTAGCAAAACAAGAACACTAATAACACTATCAATCTTCTCATTTCTTGATAACAATATACAGATTAGTATGCTAAGAAAAAAGAAGCAAAGAAATAACTCACGTAATAGAGTCCTAAAGATGTGCGTACGAATATAGGAAGCAGTGGTGTGGCCCTTGAAGCAATCACAAATTCAAACGAACAGTGCGTCATGACTTACATCGTCTTGGTTGTGATCTTCCATATCCTTATTTGACTGAACAGAAGCCATGGAGAATTGCCCATGGCAATGCCTTTCATTTTTGAGAGATTTTGATAAAGGGTCAGCAAAAAACGTTTCTTGATAACAAGAACACTAATAACACTATCAATCTTCTCATTTCTTGATAACAATATACAAAATTTAGCAAAACAAGAACACTAATCACACTATCAATCTTCTCATTTCTTGATAACAATATACAAAATTTAGCAAAACAAGAACACTAATGACACTATCAATCTTCTCATTTCTTGATAATAATATACAAAATTTAGCAAAACAAGAACACTAATAACACTATCAATCTTTTCATTTCTTGATAACAATATACAGATAAGTATGCTAAGAAAAAAGAAGCAAAGAAATAACTCACGTAATAGAGTCCTAAAGATGTGCGTACGGATATAGGAAGCAGTGGTGTGGCCTTTGAAGCCATCCTAAATTCAAACGAACAGTGCGTCATGGCTTACATCGACTTGGTTGAGATCTTCCATATCCTTATTTGGCTGAATAGAAGCCATGGAGAATTCCCCATGGCAATGCCTTTCATTTTTGAGAGATTTTACTAAAGGGTCAGTGTCAAACGTTTCTTGATAACAAGAACACTAATAACACTATCAATCTTCTCATTTCTTGATAACAATATACAAAATTAATCAAAACAAGAACACTAATAACACTATCAACCTTCCTATTTCTTGATAACATTATACAAAATTTAGCAAAACAAGAACACTAATAACACTATCAATCTTCTCATTTCTTGATAACAATATACAAAATTTAGCAAAACAAGAACACTAATAACACTATCAATCTTCTCATTTCTTGATAACAATATACAAAATTTAGCAAAACAAGAACACTAATCACACTATCAATCTTCTCATTTCTTGATAACAATATACAAAATTTAGCAAAACAAGAACACTAATAACACTATCAATCTTCTCATTTCTTGATAACAATATACAAAATTTAGCAAAACAAGAACACTAATAACACTATCAATCTTCTCATTTCTTGATAACAATATACAGATTAGTATGCTAAGAAAAAAGAAGCAAAGAAATAACTCACGTAATAGAGTCCTAAAGATGTGCGTACGAATATAGGAAGCAGTGGTGTGGCCCTTGAAGCAATCACAAATTCAAACGAACAGTGCGTCATGACTTACATCGTCTTGGTTGTGATCTTCCATATCCTTATTTGACTGAACAGAAGCCATGGAGAATTGCCCATGGCAATGCCTTTCATTTTTGAGAGATTTTGATAAAGGGTCAGCAAAAAACGTTTCTTGATAACAAGAACACTAATAACACTATCAATCTTCTCATTTCTTGATAACAATATACAATATTTAGAAAAACAAGAACACTAATAACACTATCAACCTTCTCATTTATTGATAATAATATACAAAATTTAGCAAAATAAGAAGACTATAAAACACTATCAATCTTCTCATTTCTTGATAACAATATACAAAATTTAGCAAAACAAGAACACTAATAACACTATCAATCTTCTCATTTCTTGATAACAATATACAGAGTAGTATGCTAAGAAAAAAGAAGCAAAGAAATAACTCATGTAATAGAGTCCTAAAGATGTGCGTACGAATATAGGAAGCAGTGGTGTGGCCTTTGACGCCATCACAAATTCAAACGAACAGTGCGTCATGACTTACATCGACTTGGTTGTGATCTTCCATATCCTTATTTGACTGAATAGAAGCCATGGAGAATTCCCCATGGCAATGCCTTTCATTTTTGAGAGATTTTGCTAAAGGGTCAGCGTCAAACGTTTCTTGATAACAAAAACACTAATAACACTATCAATCTTCTCATTTCTTGATAACAATATACAAAATTAAGCAAAACAAGGAACACTAATAACACTATCAACCTTCCTATTTCTTGATAACTTGATACAAAATTTGGCAAAACAAGAACACTAATAACACTATCAATTTTCTAATTTCTTGATAACAATATTCAAAATTTAGCAAAACAAGAACACAAATAACACTATCAATCTTCTCATTTCTTGATAACAATATACAAAATTTAGCAAAACAAGAACACTAATAACACAATCAATCTTCTCATTTCTTGATATCAATATACAAAATTTAGCAAAACATGAACACTAATAACACTATCAATCTTCTCATTTCTTGATAACAATATACAAAATTTATCAAAACAAGAACACTAATAACACTATCAATCTTCTCATTTTTTGATAAAAGTATACAAAATTTATCAAAACAAGAACACTAATAACACTATCAATCTTCTCATTTCTTGATAACAATATACAAAATTAAGCAAAACAAGAAGACTAATAACACTATCAATCTTCTCATTTCTTGATAATAATATACAAAATTTAGCAAAACAAGAACACTAATAACACTATCAATCTTCTCATTTCTTGATAACAATATACAGATAAGTATGCTAAGAAAAAAGAAGCAAAGAAATAACTCACGTAATAGAGTCCTAAAGATGTGCGTACGGATATAGGAAGCAGTGGTGTGGCCTTTGAAGCCATCCTAAATTCAAACGAACAGTGCGTCATGGCTTACATCGACTTGGTTGAGATCTTCCATATCCTTATTTGGCTGAATAGAAGCCATGGAGAATTCCCCATGGCAATGCCTTTCATTTTTGAGAGATTTTACTAAAGGGTCAGCGTCAAACGTTTCTTGATAACAAGAACACTAATAACACTATCAATCTTCTCATTTCTTGATAACAATATACAAAATTAATCAAAACAAGAACACTAATAACACTATCAACCTTCCTATTTCATGATAACATTATACAAAATTTAGCAAAACAAGAACACTAATAACACTATCAATCTTCTCATTTCTTGATAACAATATACAAAATTTAGCAAAACAAGAACACTAATAACACTATCAATCTTCTCATTTCTTGATAACAATATACAAAATTTAGCAAAACAAGAACACTAATCACACTATCAATCTTCTCATTTCTTGATAACAATATACAAAATTTAGCAAAACAAGAACACTAATAACACTATCAATCTTCTCATTTCTTGATAACAATATACAAAATTTAGCAAAACAAGAACACTAATAACACTATCAATCTTCTCATTTCTTGATAACAATATACAGATTAGTATGCTAAGAAAAAAGAAGCAAAGAAATAACTCACGTAATAGAGTCCTAAAGATGTGCGTACGAATATAGGAAGCAGTGGTGTGGCCCTTGAAGCAATCACAAATTCAAACGAACAGTGCGTCATGACTTACATCGTCTTGGTTGTGATCTTCCATATCCTTATTTGACTGAACAGAAGCCATGGAGAATTGCCCATGGCAATGCCTTTCATTTTTGAGAGATTTTTATAAAGGGTCAGCGTCAAACGTTTCTTGATAACAAGAACACTAATAACACTATCAATCTTCTCATTTCTTGATAACAATATACAATATTTAGCAAAACAAGAACACTAATAACACTATCAACCTTCTCATTTCTTGATAATAATATACAAATTTTAGCAAAACAAGAAGACTAATAACACTATCAATCTTCTCATTTCTTGATAACAATATACAAAATTTAGCAAAACAAGAACACTAATAACACTATCAATCTTCTCATTTCTTGATAACAATATACAAAATTTAGCAAAACAAGAACACTAATAACCCTATCAATCTTCTCATTTCTTGATAACAATATACAAAATTTAGCAAAACAAGAACACTAATAACACAATTATTCTTCTCATTTCTTGATAACAATATACAAGATTTAGCAAAACAAGAAAACTAATAACAATATCAATCTTCTCATTTCTTGATAACAATATACATAATTTAGGAAAACAAGAACACTAATAACACTATCAATCTTCTCATTTCTTGATAACAAGATACAAAATTTAGCAAAACAAGAACACTAATAACACAATCAATCTTCTCGTTTCTTGATAACAATATACAAAATTTAGTAAAACAAGAACACTAATAACACTATCAATCTTCTCATCTCTTGATAACAATATACAAAATTTATCAAAACAAGAACACTAATAACACTATCAATCTTCTCATTTCTTGATAACAATATACAAAATTTAGCAAAACAAGAAAGTAATAACACTATCAATCTTCTCATTTCTTGATAATAATATACAAAGTTTAGCATAACAAGGACACTAATAACACTATCAATCTTCTCATTTCTTGATAACAATATACAGATAAGTATGCTAAGAAAAAAGAAGCAAAGAAATAACTCACTTAATAGAGTCCTAAAGATGTGCGTACAGATATAGGAAGCAGTGGTGTGGCCTTTGAAGCCATCATAAATTCAAACGAACAGTGCGTCAAGGCTTACATCGACTTGGTTGTGATCTTCCATATCCTTATTTGACTTAAAAGAAGCCATTGAGAATTCCCCATGGCAATGCCTTTCATTTTTGAGAGATTTTTCTAAAGGGTCAGCGTCAAACGTTTCTTGATAACAAGAACACTAATAACACTATCAATCTTCTCATTTGTTGATAACAATATACAATATTTAGCAAAACAAGAACACTAATAACACTATCAACCTTCTCATTTCTTGATAATAATATACAAAATTTAGCAAAACAAGAAGACTAATAACACTATCAATCTTCTCATTTCTTGATAACAATATACAAAATTTAGCAAAACAAGAACACTAATAACACTATCAATCTTCTCATTTCTTGATAAGAATATACAAAATTTAGCAAAACAAGAACACTAATAACACTATCAATCTTCTCATTTCTTGATAACAATATAAAGATTAGTATGCTAAGAAAAAAGAAGCAAAGAAATAACTCACGTAATACAGTCCTAAAGATGTGCGTACGAATATAGGAAGCAGTGGTGTGGCCTTTGAAGCCCTCATAAATTCAAACGAACAGTGCGTCATGACTCACATCGACTTGGTTATGATCTTCAATATCCTTATTTGACTGAACAGAAGCCATGGAGAATTCCCCATGGCAATGCCTTTTATTTTTGAGAGATTTTGCTAAAGGGCCAGCGTCAAACGTTTCTTGATAACAAGAACACTAATAACACTATCAATCTTTTCATTTCTTGATAACAATATACAAAATTAGCAAAACAAGAAGACTAATAACACTATCAATCTTCTCATTTCTTGATAGGAATATACAAAATTTAGCAAAACAAGAACACTAATAACACTATCAATCTTCTCATTTCTTGATAACAATATTCAAAATTTAGCAAAACAAGAACAGTAATAACACTATCAATCTTCTCATTTCTTGATAATAATATACAAAATTTAGCAAAACAAGGACACTAATAACACTATCAATCTTCTCATTTCTTGATAACAATATACAGATTATTATGCTAAGATAAAAGAAGCAAAGAAATAACTCATGTAATAGAGTCCTAAAGATGTGCGTACGAATATAGGAAGCCGTGGTGTGGCCTTTGAAGCCATCATAAATTCAAACGAACAGTGCGTCATGACTTACATCGACTTGGTTGTGATGTTCCATATCCTTATTTGACTGAATAGAAGCCATGGAGAATTCCCCATGGCAATGCCTTTCATTTTTGAGAGATTTTGCTAATGGGTCAGCGTCAAACGTTTCTGGATAACAAGAACACTAATAACACTATCAGTCTTCTCATTTCTTGATAACAATATACAATATTTAGCAAAACAAGAACACTAATAACACTATCAACCTTCTCATTTCTTGATAAAAATATACAAAATTTAGCAAAACAAGAAGACTAATAACATTATCAATCTTCTCATTTCTTGTTAACAATATACAAAATTTAGCAAAACAAGAACACTAATAACCCTATCAATCTTCTCATTTCTTGATAATAATATACAAAATTTAGCAAAACAAGAAAACTAATAACAATATCAATCTTCTCATTTCTTGATAACAATATACATAATTTTGGAAAACAAGAACACTAATAACACTATCAATCTTCTCATTTCTTGATAACAAGATACAAAATTTAGCAAAACAAGAACACTAATAACACTACCAATCTTCTCGTTTCTTGATAACAATATACAAAATTTAGTAAAAGAAGAACACTAATAACACTATCAATCTTCTCATTTCTTGATAACAATATACAAAATTTATCAAAACAAGAACACTAATAACACTATCAATCTTCTCATTTCTTGATAACAATATACAAAATTTAGCAAAACAAGAACAGTAATAACACTATCAATCTTCTCATTTCTTGATAATAATATACAAAATTTAGCAAAACAAGGACACTAATAACACTATCAATCTTCTCATTTCTTGATAACAATATACAGATAAGTATGCTAAGAAAAAAGAAGCAAAGAAATAACTCACTTAATAGAGTCCTAAAGATGTGCGTACGGATATAGGAAGCAGTGGTGTGGCCTTTGAAGCCATCATAAATTCAAACGAACAGTGGGTCATGGCTTACATCGACTTGGTTGTGATCTTCCATATCCTTATTTGACTTAAAAGAAGCCATGGAGAATTCCCCATGGCAATGCCTTTCATTTTTGAGAGATTTTGCTAAAGGGTCAGCGTCAAACGTTTCTTGATAACAAGAACACTAATAACACTATCAATCTTCTCATTTCTTGATAACAATATACAATATTTAGCAAAACAAGAAGACTAATAACACTATCAACCTTCTCATTTCTTGATAATAATATACAAAATTTAGCAAAACAAGAAGACTAATAACACTATCAATCTTCTCATTTCTTGATAACAATATACAAAATTTACAAAACAAGAACACTAATAACACTATCAATCTTCTCATTTCTTGATAACAATATACAAAATTTAGCAAAACAAGAACACTAATAACACTATCAATCTTCTCATTTCTTGATAACAATATACAGATTAGTATGCTAAGAAAAAAGAAGCAAAGAAATAACTCACGTAATAGAGTCCTAAAGATGTGCGTACAAATATAGGAAGCAGTGGTGTGGCCTTTGAAGCCATCATAAATTCAAACGAACAGTGCGTCATGACTTACATCGACTTGGTTGTGATCTTCCATATCCTTATTTGACTGAACAGAAGCCATGGAGAATTCCCCATGGCAATGCCTTTCATTTTTGAGAGATTTTGCTAAAGGGTCAGCGTCAAACGTTTCTTGATAACAAGAACACTAATAACACTATCAATCTTCTCATTTCTTGATAACAATATACAATATTTAGCAAAACAAGAACACTAATAACACTATCAACCTTCTCATTTCTTGATAAAAATATACAAAATTTAGCAAAACAAGAAGACTAATAACACTATCAATCTTCTCATTTCTTGATAACAATATACAAAATTTAGCAAAACAAGAACACTAATAACACTATCAATCTTCTCATTTCTTGATAACAAGATACAAATTTAGCAAAACAAGAACACTAATAACCCTATCAATCTTCTCATTTCTTGATAATAATATACAAAATTTAGCAAAACAAGAAAACTAATAACAATATCAATCTTCTCATTTCTTGATAACAATATACATAATTTAGGAAAACAAGAACACTAATAACACTATCAATCTTCTCATTTCTTGATAACAAGATACAAAATTTAGCAAAACAAGAACACTAATAACACTATCAATCTTCTCGTTTCTTGATAACAATATACAAAATTTAGTAAAAGAAGAACACTAATAACACTATCAATCTTCTCATTTCTTGATAACAATATACAAAATTTATCAAAACAAGAACACTAATAACACTATCAATCTTCTCATTTCTTGATAACAATATACAAAATTTAGCAAAACAAGAACAGTAATAACACTATCAATCTTCTCATTTCTTGATAATAATATACAAAATTTAGCAAAACAAGGACACTAATAACACTATCAATCTTCTCATTTCTTGATAACAATATACAGATAAGTATGCTAAGAAAAAAGAAGCAAAGAAATAACTCACTTAATAGAGTCCTAAAGATGTGCGTACTGATATAGGAAGCAGTGGTGTGGCCTTTGAAGCCATCATAAATTCAAACGAACAGTGGGTCATGGCTTACATCGACTTGGTTGTGATCTTCCATATCCTTATTTGAATTAAAAGAAGCCATGGAGAATTCCCCATGGCAATGCCTTTCATTTTTGAGAGATTTTGCTAAAGGGTCAGCGTCAAACGTTTCTTGATAACAAGAACACTAATAACACTATCAATCTTCTCATTTGTTGATAACAATATACAATATTTAGCAAAACAAGAACACTAATAACACTATCAACCTTCTCATTTCTTGATAATAATATACAAAATTTAGCAAAACAAGAAGACTAATAACACTATCAATCTTCTCATTTCTTGATAACAATATACAAAATTTAACAAAACAAGAACACTAATAACACTATCAATCTTCTCATTTCTTGATAACAATATACAAAATTTAGCAAAACAAGAACACTAATAACACTATCAATCTTCTCATTTCTTGATAACAATATACAGATTAGTATGCTAAGAAAAAAGAAGCAAAGAAATAACTCACGTAATAGAGTCCTAAAGATGTGCGTACAAATATAGGAAGCAGTGGTGTGGCCTTTGAAGCCATCATAAATTCAAACGAACAGTGCGTCATGACTTACATCGACTTGGTTGTGATCTTCCATATCCTTATTTGACTGAACAGAAGCCATGGAGAATTCCCCATGGCAATGCCTTTCATTTTTGAGAGATTTTGCTAAAGGGTCAGCGTCAAACGTTTCTTGATAACAAGAACACTAATAACACTATCAATCTTCTCATTTCTTGATAACAATATACAATATTTAGCAAAACAAGAACACTAATAACACTATCAACCTTCTCATTTCTTGATAAAAATATACAAAATTTAGCAAAACAAGAAGACTAATAACACTATCAATCTTCTCATTTCTTGATAACAATATACAAAATTTAGCAAAACAAGAACACTAATAACACTATCAATCTTCTCATTTCTTGATAACAAGATACAAATTTAGCAAAACAAGAACACTAATAACCCTATCAATCTTCTCATTTCTTGATAACAATATACAGATTAGTATGCTAAGAAAAAAGAAGCAAAGAAATAACTCACGTAATAGAGTCCTAAAGATGTGCGTACAAATATAGGAAGCAGTGGTGTGGCCTTTGAAGCCATCATAAATTCAAACGAACAGTGCGTCATGACTTACATCGACTTGGTTGTGATCTTCCATATCCTTATTTGACTGAACAGAAGCCATGGAGAATTCCCCATGGCAATGCCTTTCATTTTTGAGAGATTTTGCTAAAGGGTCAGCGTCAAACGTTTCTTGATAACAAGAACACTAATAACACTATCAATCTTTTCATTTCTTGATAACAATATACAAAATTAGCAAAACAAGAAGACTAATAACACTATCAATCTTCTCATTTCTTGATAGCAATATACAAAATTTAGCAAAACAAGAACACTAATAACACTATCAATCTTCTCATTTCTTGATAACAATATACAAAATTTAGCAAAACAAGAACACAAATAACACTATCAATCTTCTCATTTCTTGATAACAATATACAAAATTTAGCAAAACAAGAACACTAATAACACTATCAATCTTCTCATTTCTTGATAACAATATACAGATTAGTATGCTAAGAAAAAAGAAGCAAAGAAATAACTCACGTAATAGAGTCCTAAAGATGTGCGTACAAATATAGGAAGCAGTGGTGTGGCCTTTGAAGCCATCATAAATTCAAACGAACAGTGCGTCATGACTTACATCGACTTGGTTGTGATCTTCCATATCCTTATTTGACTGAACAGAAGCCATGGAGAATTCCCCATGGCAATGCCTTTCATTTTTGAGAGATTTTGCTAAAGGGTCAGCGTCAAACGTTTCTTGATAACAAGAACACTAATAACACTATCAATCTTTTCATTTCTTGATAACAATATACAAAATTAGCAAAACAAGAAGACTAATAACACTATCAATCTTCTCATTTCTTGATAGCAATATACAAAATTTAGCAAAACAAGAACACTAATAACACTATCAATCTTCTCATTTCTTGATATCAATATACAAAATTTAGCAAAACAAGAACACAAATAACACTATCAATCTTCTCATTTCTTGATAACAATATACAAAATTTAGCAAAACAAGAACACTAATAACACTATCAATCTTCTCATTTCTTGATAACAATATACAGATTAGTATGCTAAGAAAAAAGAAGCAAAGAAATAACTCACGTAATAGAGTCCTAAAGATGTGCGTACAAATATAGGAAGCAGTGGTGTGGCCTTTGAAGCCATCATAAATTCAAACGAACAGTGCGTCATGACTTACATCGACTTGGTTGTGATCTTCCATATCCTTATTTGACTGAACAGAAGCCATGGAGAATTCCCCATGGCAATGCCTTTCATTTTAGAGAGATTTGCTAAAGGGTCAGCGTCAAACGTTTCTTGATAACAAGAACACTAATAACACTATCAATCTTCTCATTTCTTGATAACAATATACAATATTTAGCAAAACAAGAACACTAATAACACTATCAACCTTCTCATTTCTTGATAAAAATATACAAAATTTAGCAAAACAAGAAGACTAATAACACTATCAATCTTCTCATTTCTTGATAACAATATACAAAATTTAGCAAAACAAGAACACTAATAACACTATCAATCTTCTCATTTCTTGATAACAAGATACAAATTTAGCAAAACAAGAACACTAATAACCCTATCAATCTTCTCATTTCTTGATAACAATATACAGATTAGTATGCTAAGAAAAAAGAAGCAAAGAAATAACTCACGTAATAGAGTCCTAAAGATGTGCGTACAAATATAGGAAGCAGTGGTGTGGCCTTTGAAGCCATCATAAATTCAAACGAACAGTGCGTCATGACTTACATCGACTTGGTTGTGATCTTCCATATCCTTATTTGACTGAACAGAAGCCATGGAGAATTCCCCATGGCAATGCCTTTCATTTTTGAGAGATTTTGCTAAAGGGTCAGCGTCAAACGTTTCTTGATAACAAGAACACTAATAACACTATCAATCTTTTCATTTCTTGATAACAATATACAAAATTAGCAAAACAAGAAGACTAATAACACTATCAATCTTCTCATTTCTTGATAGCAATATACAAAATTTAGCAAAACAAGAACACTAATAACACTATCAATCTTCTCATTTCTTGATATCAATATACAAAATTTAGCAAAACAAGAACACAAATAACACTATCAATCTTCTCATTTCTTGATAACAATATACAAAATTTAGCAAAACAAGAACACTAATAACACTATCAATCTTCTCATTTCTTGATAACAATATACAGATTAGTATGCTAAGAAAAAAGAAGCAAAGAAATAACTCACGTAATAGAGTCCTAAAGATGTGCGTACAAATATAGGAAGCAGTGGTGTGGCCTTTGAAGCCATCATAAATTCAAACGAACAGTGCGTCATGACTTACATCGACTTGGTTGTGATCTTCCATATCCTTATTTGACTGAACAGAAGCCATGGAGAATTCCCCATGGCAATGCCTTTCATTTTTGAGAGATTTTGCTAAAGGGTCAGCGTCAAACGTTTCTTGATAACAAGAACACTAATAACACTATCAATCTTTTCATTTCTTGATAACAATATACAAAATTAGCAAAACAAGAAGACTAATAACACTATCAATCTTCTCATTTCTTGATAGCAATATACAAAATTTAGCAAAACAAGAACACTAATAACACTATCAATCTTCTCATTTCTTGATAACAATATACAAAATTTAGCAAAACAAGAACACAAATAACACTATCAATCTTCTCATTTCTTGATAACAATATACAAAATTTAGCAAAACAAGAACACTAATAACACTATCAATCTTCTCATTTCTTGATAACAATATACAGATTAGTATGCTAAGAAAAAAGAAGCAAAGAAATAACTCACGTAATAGAGTCCTAAAGATGTGCGTACAAATATAGGAAGCAGTGGTGTGGCCTTTGAAGCCATCATAAATTCAAACGAACAGTGCGTCATGACTTACATCGACTTGGTTGTGATCTTCCATATCCTTATTTGACTGAACAGAAGCCATGGAGAATTCCCCATGGCAATGCCTTTCATTTTTGAGAGATTTTGCTAAAGGGTCAGCGTCAAACGTTTCTTGATAACAAGAACACTAATAACACTATCAATCTTTTCATTTCTTGATAACAATATACAAAATTAGCAAAACAAGAAGACTAATAACACTATCAATCTTCTCATTTCTTGATAGCAATATACAAAATTTAGCAAAACAAGAACACTAATAACACTATCAATCTTCTCATTTCTTGATATCAATATACAAAATTTAGCAAAACAAGAACACAAATAACACTATCAATCTTCTCATTTCTTGATAACAATATACAAAATTTAGCAAAACAAGAACACTAATAACACTATCAATCTTCTCATTTCTTGATAACAATATACAGATTAGTATGCTAAGAAAAAAGAAGCAAAGAAATAACTCACGTAATAGAGTCCTAAAGATGTGCGTACAAATATAGGAAGCAGTGGTGTGGCCTTTGAAGCCATCATAAATTCAAACGAACAGTGCGTCATGACTTACATCGACTTGGTTGTGATCTTCCATATCCTTATTTGACTGAACAGAAGCCATGGAGAATTCCCCATGGCAATGCTTTCATTTTTAGAGATTTTGCTAAAGGGTCAGCGTCAAACGTTTCTTGATAACAAGAACACTAATAACACTATCAATCTTTTCATTTCTTGATAACAATATACAAAATTAGCAAAACAAGAAGACTAATAACACTATCAATCTTCTCATTTCTTGATAGCAATATACAAAATTTAGCAAAACAAGAACACTAATAACACTATCAATCTTCTCATTTCTTGATATCAATATACAAAATTTAGCAAAACAAGAACACAAATAACACTATCAATCTTCTCATTTCTTGATAACAATATACAAAATTTAGCAAAACAAGAACACTAATAACACTATCAATCTTCTCATTTCTTGATAACAATATACAGATTAGTACGCTAAGAAAAAAGAAGCAAAGAAATAACTCACGTAATAGAGTCCTAAAGATGTGCGTACAAATATAGGAAGCAGTGGTGTGGCCTTTGAAGCCATCATAAATTCAAACGAACAGTGCGTCATGACTTACATCGACTTGGTTGTGATCTTCCATATCCTTATTTGACTGAACAGAAGCCATGGAGAATTCCCCATGGCAATGCCTTTCATTTTAGAGAGATCTTGCTAAAGGGTCAGCGTCAAACGTTTCTTGATAACAAGAACACTAATAACACTATCAATCTTCTCATTTCTTGATAACAATATACAATATTTAGCAAAACAAGAACACTAATAACACTATCAACCTTCTCATTTCTTGATAAAAATATACAAAATTTAGCAAAACAAGAAGACTAATAACACTATCAATCTTCTCATTTCTTGATAACAATATACAAAATTTAGCAAAACAAGAACACTAATAACACTATCAATCTTCTCATTTCTTGATAACAATATACAAATTTAGCAAAACAAGAACACTAATAACCTATCAATCTTCTCATTTCTTGATAACAATATACAGATTAGTATGCTAAGAAAAAAGAAGCAAAGAAATAACTCACGTAATAGAGTCCTAAAGATGTGCGTACAAATATAGGAAGCAGTGGTGTGGCCTTTGAAGCCATCATAAATTCAAACGAACAGTGCGTCATGACTTACATCGACTTGGTTGTGATCTTCCATATCCTTATTTGACTGAACAGAAGCCATGGAGAATTCCCCATGGCAATGCCTTTCATTTTTGAGAGATTTTGCTAAAGGGTCAGCGTCAAACGTTTCTTGATAACAAGAACACTAATAACACTATCAATCTTTTCATTTCTTGATAACAATATACAAAATTAGCAAAACAAGAAGACTAATAACACTATCAATCTTCTCATTTCTTGATAGCAATATACAAAATTTAGCAAAACAAGAACACTAATAACACTATCAATCTTCTCATTTCTTGATATCAATATACAAAATTTAGCAAAACAAGAACACAAATAACACTATCAATCTTCTCATTTCTTGATAACAATATACAAAATTTAGCAAAACAAGAACACTAATAACACTATCAATCTTCTCATTTCTTGATAACAATATACAGATTAGTATGCTAAGAAAAAAGAAGCAAAGAAATAACTCACGTAATAGAGTCCTAAAGATGTGCGTACAAATATAGGAAGCAGTGGTGTGGCCTTTGAAGCCATCATAAATTCAAACGAACAGTGCGTCATGACTTACATCGACTTGGTTGTGATCTTCCATATCCTTATTTGACTGAACAGAAGCCATGGAGAATTCCCCATGGCAATGCCTTTCATTTTTGAGAGATTTTGCTAAAGGGTCAGCGTCAAACGTTTCTTGATAACAAGAACACTAATAACACTATCAATCTTTCATTTCTTGATAACAATATACAAAATTAGCAAAACAAGAAGACTAATAACACTATCAATCTTCTCATTTCTTGATAGCAATATACAAAATTTAGCAAAACAAGAACACTAATAACACTATCAATCTTCTCATTTCTTGATATCAATATACAAAATTTAGCAAAACAAGAACACAAATAACACTATCAATCTTCTCATTTCTTGATAACAATATACAAAATTTAGCAAAACAAGAACACTAATAACACTATCAATCTTCTCATTTCTTGATAACAATATACAGATTAGTACGCTAAGAAAAAAGAAGCAAAGAAATAACTCACGTAATAGAGTCCTAAAGATGTGCGTACAAATATAGGAAGCAGTGGTGTGGCCTTTGAAGCCATCATAAATTCAAACGAACAGTGCGTCATGACTTACATTGACTTGGTTGTGATCTTCCATATCCTTATTTGACTGAACAGAAGCCATGGAGAATTCCCCATGGCAATGCCTTTCATTTTAGAGAGATTTTGCTAAAGGGTCAGCGTCAAACGTTTCTTGATAACAAGAACACTAATAACACTATCAATCTTCTCATTTCTTGATAACAATATACAATATTTAGCAAAACAAGAACACTAATAACACTATCAACCTTCTCATTTCTTGATAATAATATACAAAATTTAGCAAAACAAGAAGACTAATAACACTATCAATCTTCTCATTTCTTGATAACAATATACAAAATTTAGCAAAACAAGAACACTAATAACACTATCAATCTTCTCATTTCTTGATAACAATATACAAAATTTAGCAAAACAAGAACACTAATAACCCTATCAATCTTCTCATTTCTTGATAACAATATACAAAATTTAGCAAAACAAGAACACTAATAACACAATTATTCTTCTCGTTTCTTGATAAAAATCTACAAAATTTAGCAAAACAAGAAAACTAATAATAATATCAATCTTCTCATTTCTTGAAAACAATATACATAATTTAGGAAAACAAGAACACTAATAACACTATCAATCTTCTCATTTCTTGATAACAATATACAAAATTTAGTAAAACAAGAACACTAATAACACTATCAATCTTCTCATTTCTTGATAACAATATACAAAATTTATCAAAACAAGAACACTAATAACACTATCAATCTTCTCATTTCTTGATAACAATATACAAAATTTAGCAAAACAAGAACAGTAATAACACTATCAATCTTCTCATTTCTTGATAATAATATACAAAATTTAGCAAAACAAGGACACTAATAACACTATCAATCTTCTCATTTCTTGATAACAATATACAGATAAGTATGCTAAGAAAAAAGAAGCAAAGAAATAACTCACTTAATAGAGTCCTAAAGATGTGCGTACGCATATAGGAAGCAGTGGTGTGGCCTTTGAAGCCATCATAAATTCAAACGAACAGTGTGTCATGTCTTACATCGACTTGGTTGTGATCTTCCATATCCTTATTTGACTTAAAAGAAGCCATGGAGAATTCCCCATGGCAATGCCTTTCATTTTTGAGAGATTTTGCTAAAGGGTCAGCGTCAAACGTTTCTTGATAAAAAGAACACTAATAACACTATCAATCTTCTCATTTCTTGATAACAATATACAATATTTAGCAAAACAAGAACACTAATAACACTATCAACCTTCTCATTTCTTGAAAATAATATACAAAATTTAGCAAAACAAGAAGACTAATAACACTATCAATCTTCTCATTTCTTGATAACAATATACAAAATTTAGCAAAACAAGAACACTAATAACACTATCAATCTTCTCATTTCTTGATAACAATATACAAAATTTAGCAAAACAAGAACACTAATAACACTATCAATCTTCTCATTTCTTGATAACAATATACAGATTAGTATGCTAAGAAAAAAGAAGCAAAGAAATAACTCACGTAATAGAGTCCTAAAGATGTGCGTACGAATATAGGAAGCAGTGGTGTGGCCTTTGAAGCCATCATAAATTCAAACGAACAGTGCGTCATGACTTACATCGACTTGGTTGTGATCTTCCATATCCTTATTTGACTGAACAGAAGCCATGGAGAATTCCCCATGGCAATGCCTTTCATTTTTGAGAGATTTTGCTAAAGGGTCAGCGTCAAACGTTTCTTGATAACAAGAACACTAATAACACTATCAATCTTTTCATTTCTTGATAACAATATACAAAATTAGCAAAACAAGAAGACTAATAACACTATCAATCTTCTCATTTCTTGATAGCAATATACAAAATTTAGCAAAACAAGAACACTAATAACACTATCAATCTTCTCATTTCTTGATATCAATATACAAAATTTAGCAAAACAAGAACACAAATAACACTATCAATCTTCTCATTTCTTGATAACAATATACAAAATTTAGCAAAACAAGAACACTAATAACACTATCAATCTTCTCATTTCTTGATAACAATATACAGATTAGTATGCTAAGAAAAAAGAAGCAAAGAAATAACTCACGTAATAGAGTCCTAAAGATGTGCGTACAAATATAGGAAGCAGTGGTGTGGCCTTTGAAGCCATCATAAATTCAAACGAACAGTGCGTCATGACTTACATCGACTTGGTTGTGATCTTCCATATCCTTATTTGACTGAACAGAAGCCATGGAGAATTCCCCATGGCAATGCCTTTCATTTTTGAGAGATTTTGCTAAAGGGTCAGCGTCAAACGTTTCTTGATAACAAGAACACTAATAACACTATCAATCTTTTCATTTCTTGATAACAATATACAAAATTAGCAAAACAAGAAGACTAATAACACTATCAATCTTCTCATTTCTTGATAGCAATATACAAAATTTAGCAAAACAAGAACACTAATAACACTATCAATCTTCTCATTTCTTGATATCAATATACAAAATTTAGCAAAACAAGAACACAAATAACACTATCAATCTTCTCATTTCTTGATAACAATATACAAAATTTAGCAAAACAAGAACACTAATAACACTATCAATCTTCTCATTTCTTGATAACAATATACAGATTAGTACGCTAAGAAAAAAGAAGCAAAGAAATAACTCACGTAATAGAGTCCTAAAGATGTGCGTACAAATATAGGAAGCAGTGGTGTGGCCTTTGAAGCCATCATAAATTCAAACGAACAGTGCGTCATGACTTACATTGACTTGGTTGTGATCTTCCATATCCTTATTTGACTGAACAGAAGCCATGGAGAATTCCCCATGGCAATGCCTTTCATTTTAGAGAGATCTTGCTAAAGGGTCAGCGTCAAACGTTTCTTGATAACAAGAACACTAATAACACTATCAATCTTCTCATTTCTTGATAACAATATACAATATTTAGCAAAACAAGAACACTAATAACACTATCAACCTTCTCATTTCTTGATAATAATATACAAAATTTAGCAAAACAAGAAGACTAATAACACTATCAATCTTCTCATTTCTTGATAACAATATACAAAATTTAGCAAAACAAGAACACTAATAACACTATCAATCTTCTCATTTCTTGATAACAATATACAAAATTTAGCAAAACAAGAACACTAATAACCCTATCAATCTTCTCATTTCTTGATAACAATATACAAAATTTAGCAAAACAAGAACACTAATAACACAATTATTCTTCTCGTTTCTTGATAAAAATCTACAAAATTTAGCAAAACAAGAAAACTAATAATAATATCAATCTTCTCATTTCTTGAAAACAATATACATAATTTAGGAAAACAAGAACACTAATAACACTATCAATCTTCTCATTTCTTGATAACAATATACAAAATTTAGTAAAACAAGAATACTAATAACACTATCAATCTTCTCATTTCTTGATAACAATATACAAAATTTATCAAAACAAGAACACTAATAACACTATCAATCTTCTCATTTCTTGATAACAATATACAAAATTTAGCAAAACAAGAACAGTAATAACACTATCAATCTTCTCATTTCTTGATAATAATATACAAAATTTAGCAAAACAAGGACACTAATAACACTATCAATCTTCTCATTTCTTGATAACAATGTACAGATAAGTATGCTAAGAAAAAAGAAGCAAAGAAATAACTCACTTAATAGAGTCTTAAAGATGTGTGTACGCATATAGGAAGCAATGGTGTGGCCTTTGAAGCCGTCATAAATTCAAACGAACAGTGTGTCATGTCTTACATCGACTTGGTTGTGATCTTCCATATCCTTATTTGACTTAAAAGAAGCCATGGAGAATTCCCCATGGCAATGCCTTTCATTTTTGAGAGATTTTGCTAAAGGGTCAGCGTCAAATGTTTCTTGATAAAAAGCACACTAATAACACTATCAATCTTCTCATTTCTTGATAACAATATACAATATTTAGCAAAACAAGAACACTAATAACACTATCAACCTTCTCATTTCTTGAAAATAATATACAAAATTTAGCAAAACAAGAAGACTAATAACACTATCAATCTTCTCATTTCTTGATAACAATATACAAAATTTAGCAAAACAAGAACACTAATAACACTATCAATCTTCTCATTTCTTGATAACAATATACAAAATTTAGCAAAACAAGAACACCAATAACACTATCGATCTTCTCATTTCTTGATAACAATATACAGATTAGTATGCTAAGAAAAAAGAAGCAAAGAAATAACTCACGTAATAGAGTCCTAAAGATGTGCGTACGAATATAGGAAGCAGTGGTGTGACCTTTGAAGCCATTATAAATTCAAATGAACAGTGCGTCATGACTTACATCGACTTGGTTGTGATCTTCCATATCCTTATATGACTGAACAGAAGCCATGAAGAATTCCCCATGGCAATGCCTTTCATTTTTGAGAGATTTTGCTAAAGGGTCAGCGTCAAACGTTTCTTGATAACAAGAACACTAATAACACTATCAATCTTCTCATTTCTTGATAACAATATACAATATTTAGCAAAACAAGAACACTAATAACACTATCAACCTTCTCATTTCTTGATAATAATATACAAAATTTAGCAAAACAAGAACACTAATAACACTATCAATCTTCTCATTTCTTGATAACAATATACAAAATTTAGCAAAACAAGAACACTAATAACCCTATCAATCTTCTCATTTCTTGATAACAATATACAAAATTTAGCAAAACAAGAACACTAATAACACAATTATTCTTCTCGTTTCTTGATAACAATATACAAAATTTAGCAAAAAAAGAAAACTAATAACAATATCAATCTTCTCATTTCTTGATAACAATATACATAATTTAGGAAAACAAGAACACTAATAACACTATCAATCTTCACATTTCTTGATAACAAGATACAAAATTTAGCAAAACAAGAACACTAATAACACTATCAATCTTCTCATTTCTTTATAACAATATAAAAAATATAGCAAAACAAGAACACTAATAATAATATCAATCTTCTCATTTCTTGATAACAATATACATAATTTAGCAAAACAAGAACACTAATAACACTATCAATCTTCTCATTTCTTGATAACAATATACAAAATTTATCAAAACAAGAACACTAATAACACTATCAATCTTCTCATTTCTTGATAACAACATACAAAATTTAGCAAAACAAGAACACTAATAACACTATCAATCTTCTCATTTCTTGATAACAATATACAAAATTTAGCAAAACAAGAACACTAATAACACTATCAATCTTCTCATTTCTTGATAATAATATACAAAATTTAGCAAAACAAGGACACTAATAACACTATCAATCTTCTCATTTCTTGATAACAATATACAGATTAGTATGCTAAGAAAAAAGAAGCAAAGAAATAACTCACGTAATAGAGTCCTAAAGATGTGCGTACGAATATAGGAAGCAGTGGTGTGGCCTTTGAAGCCATCATAAATTCAAACGAACAGTGCGTCATGACTTACATCGACTTGGTTGTGATCTTCCATATCCTTATTTGATTGAACAGAAGCCATGGAGAATTCCCCATGGCAATGCCTTTCATTTTAGAGAGATTTTGCTAAAGGGTCAGCGTCAAACGTTTCTTGATAACAAGAACACTAATAACACTATCAATCTTCTCATTTCTTGATAACAATATACAATATTTAGCAAAACAAGAACACTAATAACACTATCAACCTTCTCATTTCTTGATAATAATATACAAAATTTAGCAAAACAAGAACACTAATAACACTATCAATCTTCTCATTTCTTGATAACAATATACAAAATTTAGCAAAACAAGAACACTAATAACCCTATCAATCTTCTCATTTCTTGATAACAATATACAAAATTTAGCAAAACAAGAACACTAATAACACAATTATTCTTCTCGTTTCTTGATAACAATATACAAAATTTAGCAAAAAAAGAAAACTAATAACAATATCAATCTTCTCATTTCTTGATAACAATATACATAATTTAGGAAAACAAGAACACTAATAACACTATCAATCTTCACATTTCTTGATAACAAGATACAAAATTTAGCAAAACAAGAACACTAATAACACTATCAATCTTCTCATTTCTTTATAACAATATAAAAAATATAGCAAAACAAGAACACTAATAATAATATCAATCTTCTCATTTCTTGATAACAATATACATAATTTAGCAAAACAAGAACACTAATAACACTATCAATCTTCTCATTTCTTGATAACAATATACAAAATTTATCAAAACAAGAACACTAATAACACTATCAATCTTCTCATTTCTTGATAACAACATACAAAATTTAGCAAAACAAGAACACTAATAACACTATCAATCTTCTCATTTCTTGATAACAATATTCAAAATTTAGCAAAACAAGAACAGTAATAACACTATCAATCTTCTCATTTCTTGATAATAATATACAAAATTTAGCAAAACAAGGACACTAATAACACTATCAATCTTCTCATTTCTTGATAACAATATACAGATTAGTATGCTAAGAAAAAAGAAGCAAAGAAATAACTCACGTAATAGAGTCCTAAAGATGTGCGTACGAATATAGGAAGCAGTGGTGTGGCCTTTGAAGCCATCATAAATTCAAACGAACAGTGCGTCATGACTTACATCGACTTGGTTGTGATCTTCCATATCCTTATTTGATTGAACAGAAGCCATGGAGAATTCCCCATGGCAATGCCTTTCATTTTAGAGAGATTTTGCTAAAGGGTCAGCGTCAAACGTTTCTTGATAACAAGAACACTAATAACACTATCAATCTTCTCATTTCTTGATAACAATATACAATATTTAGCAAAACAAGAACACTAATAACACTATCAACCTTCTCATTTCTTGATAATAATATACAAAATTTAGCAAAACAAGAAGACTAATAACACTGTCAATCTTCTCATTTCTTGATAACAATATACAAAATTTAGCAAAACAAGAAGACTAATAACACTATCAATCTTCTCATTTCTTGATAACAATATACAAAATTTAGCAAAACAAGAACACTAATAACCCTATCAATCTTCTCATTTCTTGATAACAATATACAAAATTTAGCAAAACAAGAACACTAATAACACAATTATTCTTCTCGTTTCTTGATAAAAATATACAAAATTTAGCAAAACAAGAAAACTAATAACAATATCAATCTTCTCATTTCTTGATAACAATATACATAATTTAGGAAAACAAGAACACTAATAACACTATCAATCTTCTCATTTCCTGATAACAAGATACAAAATTTAGCAAAACAAGAACACTAATAACACTATCAATCTTCTCGTTTCTTGATAACAATATACAAAATTTAGTAAAACAAGAACACTAATAACACTATCAATCTTCTCATTTCTTGATAACAATATACAAAATTTAGCAAAACAAGAACAGTAATAACACTATCAATCTTCTCATTTCTTGATAATAATATACAAAATTTAGCAAAACAAGGACACTAATAACACTATCAATCTTCTCATTTCTTGATAACAATATACAAAATTTAGCAAAACAAGAAAACTAATAACAATATCAATCTTCTCATTTCTTGATAACAATATTCAAAATTTAGCAAAACAAGAACAGTAATAACACTATCAATCTTCTCATTTCTTGATAATAATATACAAAATTTAGCAAAACAAGGACACTAATAACACTATCAATCTTCTCATTTCTTGATAACAATATACAGATTAGTATGCTAAGAAAAAAGAAGCAAAGAAATAACTCACGTAATAGAGTCCTAAAGATGTGCGTACGAATATAGGAAGCAGTGGTGTGGCCTTTGAAGCCATCATAAATTCAAACGAACAGTGCGTCATGACTTACATCGACTTGGTTGTGATCTTCCATATCCTTATTTGATTGAACAGAAGCCATGGAGAATTCCCCATGGCAATGCCTTTCATTTTAGAGAGATTTTGCTAAAGGGTCAGCGTCAAACGTTTCTTGATAACAAGAACACTAATAACACTATCAATCTTCTCATTGCTTGATAACAATATACAATATTTAGCAAAACAAGAACACTAATAACACTATCAACCTTCTCATTTCTTGATAATAATATACAAAATTTAGCAAAACAAGAAGACTAATAACACTATCAATCTTCTCATTTCTTGATAACAATATACAAAATTTAGCAAAACAAGAAGACTAATAACACTATCAATCTTCTCATTTCTTGATAACAATATACAAAATTTAGCAAAACAAGAACACTAATAACCCTATCAATCTTCTCATTTCTTGATAACAATATACAAAATTTAGCAAAACAAGAACACTAATAACACAATTATTCTTCTCGTTTCTTGATAAAAATATACAAAATTTAGCAAAACAAGAAAACTAATAACAATATCAATCTTCTCATTTCTTGATAACAATATACATAATTTAGGAAAACAAGAACACTAATAACACTATCAATCTTCTCATTTCCTGATAACAAGATACAAAATTTAGCAAAACAAGAACACTAATAACACTATCAATCTTCTCGTTTCTTGATAACAATATACAAAATTTAGTAAAACAAGAACACTAATAACACTATCAATCTTCTCATTTCTTGATAACAATATACAAAATTTAGCAAAACAAGAACAGTAATAACACTATCAATCTTCTCATTTCTTGATAATAATATACAAAATTTAGCAAAACAAGGACACTAATAACACTATCAATCTTCTCATTTCTTGATAACAATATACAGATTAGTATGCTAAGAAAAAAGAAGCAAAGAAATAACTCACGTAATAGAGTCCTAAAGATGTGCGTACGAATATAGGAAGCAGTGGTGTGGCCTTTGAAGCCATCATAAATTCAAACGAACAGTGCGTCATGACTTACATCGACTTGGTTGTGATCTTCCATATCCTTATTTGATTGAACAGAAGCCATGGAGAATTCCCCATGGCAATGCTTTTCATTTTAGAGAGATTTTGCTAAAGGGTCAGCGTCAAACGTTTCTTGATAACAAGAACACTAATAACACTATCAATCTTCTCATTTCTTGATAACAATATACAATATTTAGCAAAACAAGAACACTAATAACACTATCAACCTTCTCATTTCTTGATAATAATATACAAAATTTAGCAAAACAAGAAGACTAATAACACTATCAATCTTCTCATTTCTTGATAACAATATACAAAATTTAGCAAAACAAGAACACTAATAACACTATCAATCTTCTCATTTCTTGATAACAATATACAAAATTTAGCAAAACAAGAACACTAATAACCCTATCAATCTTCTCATTTCTTGATAACAATATACAAAATTTAGCAAAACAAGAAAACTAATAACAATATCAATCTTCTCATTTCTTGATAACAATATACATAATTTAGGAAAACAAGAACACTAATAACACTATCAATCTTCTCATTTCTTGATAACAAGATACAAAATTTAGCAAAACAAGAACACTAATAACACTATCAATCTTCTCGTTTCTTGATAACAATATACAAAATTTAGTAAAACAAGAACACTAATAACACTATCAATCTTCTCATTTCTTGATAACAATATACAAAATTTAGCAAAACAAGAACAGTAATAACACTATCAATCTTCTCATTTCTTGATAATAATATACAAAATTTAGCAAAACAAGGACACTAATAACACTATCAATCTTCTCATTTCTTGATAACAATATACAGATTAGTATGCTAAGAAAAAAGAAGCAAAGAAATAACTCACGTAATAGAGTCCTAAAGATGTGCGTACGAATATAGGAAGCAGTGGTGTGGCCTTTGAAGCCATCATAAATTCAAACGAACAGTGCGTCATGACTTACATCGACTTGGTTGTGATCTTCCATATCCTTATTTGATTGAACAGAAGCCATGGAGAATTCCCCATGGCAATGCCTTTCATTTTAGAGAGATTTTGCTAAAGGGTCAGCGTCAAACGTTTCTTGATAACAAGAACACTAATAACACTATCAATCTTCTCATTTCTTGATAACAATATACAATATTTAGCAAAACAAGAACACTAATAACACTATCAACCTTCTCATTTCTTGATAATAATATACAAAATTTAGCAAAACAAGAAGACTAATAACACTATCAATCTTCTCATTTCTTGATAACAATATACAAAATTTAGCAAAACAAGAACACTAATAACACTATCAATCTTCTCATTTCTTGATAACAATATACAAAATTTAGCAAAACAAGAACACTAATAACCCTATCAATCTTCTCATTTCTTGATAACAATATACAAAATTTAGCAAAACAAGAAAACTAATAACAATATCAATCTTCTCATTTCTTGATAACAATATACATAATTTAGGAAAACAAGAACACTAATAACACTATCAATCTTCTCATTTCTTGATAACAAGATACAAAATTTAGCAAAACAAGAACACTAATAACACTATCAATCTTCTCGTTTCTTGATAACAATATACAAAATTTAGTAAAACAAGAACACTAATAACACTATCAATCTTCTCATTTCTTGATAACAATATACAAAATTTAGCAAAACAAGAACAGTAATAACACTATCAATCTTCTCATTTCTTGATAATAATATACAAAATTTAGCAAAACAAGGACACTAATAACACTATCAATCTTCTCATTTCTTGATAACAATATACAGATTAGTATGCTAAGAAAAAAGAAGCAAAGAAATAACTCACGTAATAGAGTCCTAAAGATGTGCTTACGAATATAGGAAGCAGTGGTGTGGCCTTTGAAGCCATCATAAATTCAAACGAACAGTGCGTCATGACTTACATCGACTTGGTTGTGATCTTCCATATCCTTATTTGATTGAACAGAAGCCATGGAGAATTCCCCATGGCAATGCCTTTCATTTTAGAGAGATTTTGCTAAAGGGTCAGCGTCAAACGTTTCTTGATAACAAGAACACTAATAACACTATCAATCTTCTCATTTCTTGATAACAATATACAATATTTAGCAAAACAAGAACACTAATAACACTATCAACCTTCTCATTTCTTGATAATAATATACAAAATTTAGCAAAACAAGAAGACTAATAACACTATCAATCTTCTCATTTCTTGATAACAATATACAAAATTTAGCAAAACAAGAACACTAATAACACTATCAATCTTCTCATTTCTTGATAACAATATACAAAATTTAGCAAAACAAGAACACTAATAACCCTATCAATCTTCTCATTTCTTGATAACAATATACAAAATTTAGCAAAACAAGAACACTAATAACAATATCAATCTTCTCATTTCTTGATAACAATATACATAATTTAGGAAAACAAGAACACTAATAACACTATCAATCTTCTCATTTCTTGATAACAAGATACAAAATTTAGCAAAACAAGAACACTAATAACACTATCAATCTTCTCGTTTCTTGATAACAATATACAAAATTTAGTAAAACAAGAACACTAATAACACTATCAATCTTCTCATTTCTTGATAACAATATACAAAATTTAGCAAAACAAGAACAGTAATAACACTATCAATCTTCTCATTTCTTGATAATAATATACAAAATTTAGCAAAACAAGGACACTAATAACACTATCAATCTTCTCATTTCTTGATAACAATATACAGATTAGTATGCTAAGAAAAAAGAAGCAAAGAAATAACTCACGTAATAGAGTCCTAAAGATGTGCGTACGAATATAGGAAGCAGTGGTGTGGCCTTTGAAGCCATCATAAATTCAAACGAACAGTGCGTCATGACTTACATCGACTTGGTTGTGATCTTCCATATCCTTATTTGATTGAACAGAAGCCATGGAGAATTCCCCATGGCAATGCCTTTCATTTTAGAGAGATTTTGCTAAAGGGTCAGCGTCAAACGTTTCTTGATAACAAGAACACTAATAACACTATCAATCTTCTCATTTCTTGATAACAATATACAATATTTAGCAAAACAAGAACACTAATAACACTATCAACCTTCTCATTTCTTGATAATAATATACAAAATTTAGCAAAACAAGAAGACTAATAACACTATCAATCTTCTCATTTCTTGATAACAATATACAAAATTTAGCAAAACAAGAACACTAATAACACTATCAATCTTCTCATTTCTTGATAACAATATTCAAAATTTAGCAAAACAAGAACACTAATAACCCTATCAATCTTCTCATTTCTTGATAACAATATACAAAATTTAGCAAAACAAGAACACTAATAACACAATTAGTCTTCTCGTTTCTTGATAAAAATTTACAAAATTTAGCAAAACAAGAAAACTAATAACAATATCAATCTTCTCATTTCTTGATAACAATATACATAATTTAGGAAAACAAGAACACTAATAACACTATCAATCTTCTCATTTCTTGATAACAAGATACAAAATTTAGCAAAACAAGAACACTAATAACACTATCAATCTTCTCGTTTCTTGATAACAATATACAAAATTTAGTAAAACAAGAACACTAATAACACTATCAATCTTCTCATTTCTTGATAACAATATACAAAGTTTATCAAAATAAGAACACTAATAACACTATCAATCTTCTCATTTCTTGATAATAATATACAAAATTTAGCAAAACAAGAACAATAATAACACTATCAATCTTCTCATTTCTTGATAATAATATACAAAATTTAGCAAAACAAGGACACTAATAACACTATCAATCTTCTCATTTCTTGATAACAATATACAGATAAGTATGCTAAGAAAAAAGAAGCAAAGAAATAACTCACTTAATAGAGTCCTAAAGATGTGCGTACGGATATAGGAAGCAATGGTGTGGCCTTTGAAGCCATCATAAATTCAAACGAACAGTGCGTCATGGCTTACATCGACTTGGTTGTGATCTTCCATATCCTTATTTGACTTAAAAGAAGCCATGGAGAATTCCCCATGGCAACGCCTTTCATTTTTGAGAGATTTTGCTAATGGGTCAGCGTCAAACGTTTCTTGATAACAAGAACACTAATAACACTATCAATCTTCTCATTTCTTGATAACAATATACAATATTTAGCAAAACAAGAACACTAATAACACTATCAACCTTCTCATTTCTTGAAAATAATATACAAAATTTAGCAAAACAAGAAGACTAATAACACTATCAATCTTCTCATTTCTTGATAACAATATACAAAATTTAGCAAAACAAGAACACTAATAACACTATCAATCTTCTCATTTCTTGATAACAATATACAAAATTTAGAAAAACAAGAACACCAATAACACTATCAATCTTCTCGTTTCTTGATAACAATATACAAAATTTAGTAACACAAGAACACTAATAACACTATCAATCTTCTCATTTCTTGATAACAATATACAAAATTCATCAAAACAAGAACACTAATAACACTATCAATCTTCTCATTTCTTGATAACAATATACAGATAAGTATGCTAAGAAAAAAGAAGCAAAGAAATAACTCACTTAATAGAGTCCTAAAGATGTGCGTACGCATATAGGAAGCAATGGTGTGGCCTTTGAAGCCATCATAAATTCAAACGAACAGTGCGTCATGGCTTACATCGACTTGGTTGTGATCTTCCATATCCTTATTTGACTTAAAAGAAGCCATGGAGAATTCCGCATGGCAACGCCTTTCATTTTTGAGAGATTTCGCTAATGGGTCAGCGTCAAACGTTTCTTGATAACAAGAACACTAATAACACTATCAATCTTCTCATTTCTTGATAACAATATACAATATTTAGCAAAACAAGAACACTAATAACACTATCAACCTTCTCATTTCTTGAAAATAATATACAAACTTTAGCAAAACAAGAACACTAATAACACTATCAACCTTCTCATTTCTTGAAAATAATATACAAAATTTAGCAAAACAAGAAGACTAATAACACTATCAATCTTCTCATTTCTTGATAACAATATACAAAATTTAGCAAAACAAGAACACTAATAACACTATCAATCTTCTCATTTCTTGATAACAATATACAAAATTTAGCAAAACAAGAACACCAATAACACTATCAATCTTCTCATTTCTTAATAACAATATACAGATTAGTATGCTAAGAAAAAAGAAGCAAAGAAATAACTCACGTAATAGATTCCTAAAGATGTGCGTACGAATATAGGAAGCAGTGGTGTGGCCTTTGAATCCATCATAAATTCAAACGAACAGTGCGTCATGACTTACATCGACTTGGTTGTGATCTTCCATATCCTTATTTGACTGAACAGAAGCCATGGAGAATTCCCCATGGCAATGCCTTTCATTTTTGAGAGATTTTGCTAAAGGGTTAGCGTCAAACGTTTCTTGATAACAAGAACACTAATAACACTATCAATCTTCTCATTTCTTGATAACAATATACAATATTTAGCAAAACAAGAACACTAATAACACTATCAACCTTCTCATTTCTTGATAATAATATACAAAATTTAGCAAAACAAGAACACTAATAACACTATCAATCTTCTCATTTCTTGATAACAATATACAAAATTTAGCAAAACAAGAACACTAATAACCCTATCAATCTTCTCATTTCTTGATAACAATATACAAAATTTAGCAAAACAAGAACACTAATAACACAATTATTCTTCTCGTTTCTTGATAACAATATACAAAATTTAGCAAAACAAGAAAACTAATAACAATATCAATCTTCTCATTTCTTGATAACAATATACATAATTTAGGAAAACAAGAACACTAATAACACTATCAATCTTCTCATTTCTTGATAACAAGATACAAAATTTAGCAAAACAAGAACACTAATAACACTATCAATCTTCTCATTTCTTGATAACAATATACAAAATTTAGTAAAACAAGAACACTAATAACACTATCAATCTTCTCATTTCTTGATAACAATATACAAAATTTAGCAAAACAAGAAGACTAATAACACTATCAATCTTCTCATTTCTTGATAACAATATACAAAATTTAGCAAAACAAGAACACTAATAACACTATCAATCTTCTCATTTCTTGATAACAATATACAAAATTTAGCAAAACAAGAACACCAATAACACTATCAATCTTCTCATTTCTTAATAACAATATACAGATTAGTATGCTAAGAAAAAAGAAGCAAAGAAATAACTCACGTAATAGATTCCTAAAGATGTGCGTACGAATATAGGAAGCAGTGGTGTGGCCTTTGAAGCCATCATAAATTCAAACGAACAGTGCGTCATGACTTACATCGACTTGGTTGTGATCTTCCATATCCTTATTTGATTGAACAGAAGCCATGGAGAATTCCCCATGGCAATGCCTTTCATTTTAGAGAGATTTTGCTAAAGGGTCAGCGTCAAACGTTTCTTGATAACAAGAACACTAATAACACTATCAATCTTCTCATTTCTTGATAACAATATACAATATTTAGCAAAACAAGAACACTAATAACACTATCAACCTTCTCATTTCTTGATAATAATATACAAAATTTAGCAAAACAAGAAGACTAATAACACTATCAATCTTCTCATTTCTTGATAACAATATACAAAATTTAGCAAAACAAGAAGACTAATAACACTATCAATCTTCTCATTTCTTGATAACAATATACAAAATTTAGCAAAACAAGAACACTAATAACCCTATCAATCTTCTCATTTCTTGATAACAATATACAAAATTTAGCAAAACAAGAACACTAATAACACAATTATTCTTCTCGTTTCTTGATAAAAATATACAAAATTTAGCAAAACAAGAAAACTAATAACAATATCAATCTTCTCATTTCTTGATAACAATATACATAATTTAGGAAAACAAGAACACTAATAACACTATCAATCTTCTCATTTCTTGATAACAAGATACAAAATTTAGCAAAACAAGAACACTAATAACACTATCAATCTTCTCGTTTCTTGATAACAATATACAAAATTTAGTAAAACAAGAACACTAATAACACTATCAATCTTCTCATTTCTTGATAACAATATACAAAATTTAGCAAAACAAGAACAGTAATAACACTATCAATCTTCTCATTTCTTGATAATAATATACAAAATTTAGCAAAACAAGGACACTAATAACACTATCAATCTTCTCATTTCTTGATAACAATATACAGATTAGTATGCTAAGAAAAAAGAAGCAAAGAAATAACTCACGTAATAGATTCCTAAAGATGTGCGTACGAATATAGGAAGCAGTGGTGTGGCCTTTGAAGCCATCATAAATTCAAACGAACAGTGCGTCATGACTTACATCGACTTGGTTGTGATCTTCCATATCCTTATTTGATTGAACAGAAGCCATGGAGAATTCCCCATGGCAATGCCTTTCATTTTAGAGAGATTTTGCTAAAGGGTCAGCGTCAAACGTTTCTTGATAACAAGAACACTAATAACACTATCAATCTTCTCATTTCTTGATAACAATATACAATATTTAGCAAAACAAGAACACTAATAACACTATCAACCTTCTCATTTCTTGATAATAATATACAAAATTTAGCAAAACAAGAAGACTAATAACACTATCAATCTTCTCATTTCTTGATAACAATATACAAAATTTAGCAAAACAAGAAGACTAATAACACTATCAATCTTCTCATTTCTTGATAACAATATACAAAATTTAGCAAAACAAGAACACTAATAACACTATCAATCTTCTCATTTCTTGATAACAATATACAAAATTTAGCAAAACAAGAACACTAATAACACAATTATCTTCTCGTTTCTTGATAAAAATATACAAAATTTAGCAAAACAAGAAAACTAATAACAATATCAATCTTCTCATTTCTTGATAACAATATACATAATTTAGGAAAACAAGAACACTAATAACACTATCAATCTTCTCATTTCTTGATAACAAGATACAAAATTTAGCAAAACAAGAACACTAATAACACTATCAATCTTCTCGTTTCTTGATAACAATATACAAAATTTAGTAAAACAAGAACACTAATAACACTATCAATCTTCTCATTTCTTGATAACAATATACAAAATTTAGCAAAACAAGAACAGTAATAACACTATCAATCTTCTCATTTCTTGATAATAATATACAAAATTTAGCAAAACAAGGACACTAATAACACTATCAATCTTCTCATTTCTTGATAACAATATACAGATTAGTATGCTAAGAAAAAAGAAGCAAAGAAATAACTCACGTAATAGAGTCCTAAAGATGTGCGTACGAATATAGGAAGCAGTGGTGTGGCCTTTGAAGCCATCATAAATTCAAACGAACAGTGCGTCATGACTTACATCGACTTGGTTGTGATCTTCCATATCCTTATTTGATTGAACAGAAGCCATGGAGAATTCCCCATGGCAATGCCTTTCATTTTAGAGAGATTTTGCTAAAGGGTCAGCGTCAAACGTTTCTTGATAACAAGAACACTAATAACACTATCAATCTTCTCATTTCTTGATAACAATATACAATATTTAGCAAAACAAGAACACTAATAACACTATCAACCTTCTCATTTCTTGATAATAATATACAAAATTTAGCAAAACAAGAAGACTAATAACACTATCAATCTTCTCATTTCTTGATAACAATATACAAAATTTAGCAAAACAAGAACACTAATAACACTATCAATCTTCTCATTTCTTGATAACAATATACAAAATTTAGCAAAACAAGAACACTAATAACCCTATCAATCTTCTCATTTCTTGATAACAATATACAAAATTTAGCAAAACAAGAACACTAATAACAATATCAATCTTCTCATTTCTTGATAACAATATACATAATTTAGGAAAACAAGAACACTAATAACACTATCAATCTTTTCATTTCTTGATAACAAGATACAAAATTTAGCAAAACAAGAACACTAATAACACTATCAATCTTCTCGTTTCTTGATAATAATATACAAAATTTAGTAAAACAAGAACACTAATAACACTATCAATCTTCTCATTTCTTGATAACAATATACAAAATTTAGCAAAACAAGAACAGTAATAACACTATCAATCTTCTCATTTCTTGATAATAATATACAAAATTTAGCAAAACAAGGACACTAATAACACTATCAATCTTCTCATTTCTTGATAACAATATACAGATTAGTATGCTAAGAAAAAAGAAGCAAAGAAATAACTCACGTAATAGAGTCCTAAAGATGTGCGTACCAATATAGGAAGCAGTGGTGTGGCCTTTGAAGCCATCATAAATTCAAACGAACAGTGCGTCATGACTTACATCGACTTGGTTGTGATCTTCCATATCCTTATTTGATTGAACAGAAGCCATGGAGAATTCCCCATGGCAATGCCTTTCATTTTAGAGAGATTTTGCTAAAGGGTCAGCGTCAAACGTTTCTTGATAACAAGAACACTAATAACACTATCAATCTTCTCATTTCTTGATAACAATATACAATATTTAGCAAAACAACAACACTAATAACACTATCAACCTTCTCATTTCTTGATAATAATATACAAAATTTAGCAAAACAAGAAGACTAATAACACTATCAATCTTCTCATTTCTTGATAACAATATACAAAATTTAGCAAAACAAGAACACTAATAACACTATCAATCTTCTCATTTCTTGATAACAATATACAAAATTTAGCAAAACAAGAACACTAATAACCCTATCAATCTTCTCATTTCTTGATAACAATATACAAAATTTAGCAAAACAAGAACACTAATAACACAATTAGTCTTCTCGTTTCTTGATAAAAATATACAAAATTTAGCAAAACAAGAAAACTAATAACAATATCAATCTTCTCATTTCTTGATAACAATATACATAATTTAGGAAAACAAGAACACTAATAACACTATCAATCTTCTCATTTCTTGATAACAAGATACAAAATTTAGCAAAACAAGAACACTAATAACACTATCAATCTTCTCGTTTCTTGATAACAATATACAAAATTTAGTAAAACAAGAACACTAATAACACTATCAATCTTCTCATTTCTTGATAACAATATACAAAGTTTATCAAAACAAGAACACTAATAACACTATCAATCTTCTCATTTCTTGATAATAATATACAAAATATAGCAAAACAAGAACAATAATAACACTATCAATCTTCTCATTTCTTGATAATAATATACAAAATTTAGCAAAACAAGGACACTAATAACACTATCAATCTTCTCATTTCTTGATAACAATATATAGATACGTATGCTAAGAAAAAAGAAGCAAAGAAATAACTCACATAATAGAGTCCTAAAGATGTGCGTACGGATATAGGAAGCAATGGTGTGGCCTTTGAAGCCATCATAAATTCAAACGAACAGTGCGTCATGGCTTACATCGACTTGGTTGTGATCTTCCATATCCTTATTTGACTTAAAAGAAGCCATGGAGAATTCCCCATGGCAACGCCTTTCATTTTTGAGAGATTTTGCTAATGGGTCAGCGTCAAACGTTTCTTGATAACAAGAACACTAATAACACTATCAATCTTCTCATTTCTTGATAACAATATACAATATTTAGCAAAACAAGAACACTAATAACACTATCAACGTTCTCATTTCTTGAAAATAATATACAAAATTTAGCAAAACAAGAAGACTAATAACACTATCAATCTTCTCATTTCTTGATAACAATATACAAAATTTAGCAAAACAAGAACACTAATAACACTATCAATCTTCTCATTTCTTGATAACAATATACAAAATTTAGCAAAACAAGAACACCAATAACACTATCAATCTTCTCGTTTCTTGATAACAATATACAAAATTTAGTAAAACAAGAACACTAATAAAACTATCAATCTTCTCATTTCTTGATAACAATATACAAAATTCATCAAAACAAGAACACTAATAACACTATTAATCTTCTCATTTCTTGATAACAATATACAGATAAGTATGCTAAGAAAAAAGAAGCAAAGAAATAACTCACTTAATAGAGTCCTAAAGATGTGCGTACGCATATAGGAAGCAATGGTGTGGCCTTTGAAGCCATCATAAATTCAAACGAACAGTGCGTCATGGCTTACATCGACTTGGTTGTGATCTTCCATATCCTTATTTGACTTAAAAGAAGCCATGGAGAATTCCCCATGGCAACGCCTTTCATTTTTGAGAGATTTTGCTAATGGGTCAGCGTCAAACGTTTCTTGATAACAAGAACACTAATAACACTATCAATCTTCTCATTTCTTGATAACAATATACAATATTTAGCAAAATAAGAACACTAATAACACTATCAACCTTCTCATTTCTTGAAAATAATATACAAACTTTAGCAAAACAAGAACACTAATAACACTATCAACCTTCTCATTTCTTGAAAATAATATACAAAATTTGGCAAAACAAGAAGACTAATAACACTATCAATCTTCTCATTTCTTGATAACAATATACAAAATTTAGCAAAACAAGAACACTAATAACACTATCAATCTTCTCATTTCTTGATAACAATATACAAAATTTAGCAAAACAAGAACACCAATAACACTATCAATCTTCTCATTTCTTAATAACAATATACAGATTAGTATGCTAAGAAAAAAGAAGCAAAGAAATAACTCACGTAATAGATTCCTAAAGATGTGCGTACGAATATAGGAAGCAGTGGTGTGGCCTTTGAATCCATCATAAATTCAAACGAACAGTGCGTCATGACTTACATCGACTTGGTTGTGATCTTCCATATCCTTATTTGACTGAACAGAAGCCATGGAGAATTCCCCATGGCAATGCCTTTCATTTTTGAGAGATTTTGCTAAAGGGTTAGCGTCAAACGTTTCTTGATAACAAGAACACTAATAACACTATCAATCTTCTCATTTCTTGATAACAATATACAATATTTAGCAAAACAAGAACACTAATAACACTATCAACCTTCTCATTTCTTGATAATAATCTACAAAATTTAGCAAAACAAGAACACTAATAACACTATCAATCTTCTCATTTCTTGATAACAATATACAAAATTTAGCAAAACAAGAAGACTAATAACACTATCAATCTTCTCATTTCTTGATAACAATATACAAAATTTAGCAAAACAAGAACACTAATAACCCTATCAATCTTCTCATTTCTTGATAACAATATACAAAATTTAGCAAAACAAGAACACTAATAACACAATTATTCTTCTCGTTTCTTGATAAAAATATACAAAATTTAGCAAAACAAGAAAACTAATAACAATATCAATCTTCTCATTTCTTGATAACAATATACATAATTTAGGAAAACAAGAACACTAATAACACTATCAATCTTCTCATTTCTTGATAACAAGATACAAAATTTAGCAAAACAAGAACACTAATAACACTATCAATCTTCTTGTTTCTTGATAACAATATACAAAATTTAGTAAAACAAGAACACTAATAACACTATCAATCTTCTCATTTCTTGATAACAATATACAAAATTTAGCAAAACAAGAAGACAAATAACACTATCAATCTTCTCATTTCTTGATAACAATATACAAAATTTAGCAAAACAAGAACACTAATAACACTATCAATCTTCTCATTTCTTGATAACAATATACAAAATTTAGCAAAACAAGAACACCAATAACACTATCAATCTTCTCATTTCTTAATAACAATATACAGATTAGTATGCTAAGAAAAAAGAAGCAAAGAAATAACTCACGTAATAGATTCCTAAAGATGTGCGTACGAATATAGGAAGCAATGGTGTGGCCTTTGAAGCCATCATAAATTCAAACGAACAGTGCGTCATGACTTACATCGACTTGGTTGTGATCTTCCATATCCTTATTTGACTGAACAGAAGCCATGGAGAATTCCCCATGGCAATGCCTTTCATTTTTGAGAGATTTTGCTAAAGGGTTAGCGTCAAACGTTTCTTGATAACAAGAACACTAATAACACTATCAATCTTCTCATTTTTTGATAACAATATACAATATTTAGCAAAACAAGAACACTAATAACACTATCAACCTTCTCATTTCTTGATAATAATATACAAAATTTAGCAAAACAAGAACACTAATAACACTATCAATCTTCTCATTTCTTGATAACAATATACAAAATTTAGCAAAACAAGAACACTAATAACCCTATCAATCTTCTCATTTCTTGATAACAATATACAAAATTTAGCAAAACAAGAACACTAATAACACAATTATTCTTCTCGTTTCTTGATAACAATATACAAAATTTAGCAAAACAAGAAAACTAATAACAATATCAATCTTCTCATTTCTTGATAACAATATACATAATTTAGGAAAACAAGAACACTAATAACACTATCAATCTTCTCATTTCTTGATAACAAGATACAAAATTTAGCAAAACAAGAACACTAATAACACTATCAATCTTCTCGTTTCTTGATAACAATATACAAAATTTAGTAAAACAAGAACACTAATAACACTATCAATCTTCTCATTTCTTGATAACAATATACAAAATTTATCAAAACAAGAACACTAATAACACTATCAATCTTCTCATTTCTTGATAACAATATACAAAATTTAGCAAAACAAGAACAGTAATAACACTATCAATCTTCTCATTTCTTGATAATAATATACAAAATTTAGCAAAACAAGGACACTAATAACACTATCAATCTTCTCATTTCTTGATAACAATATACAGATTAGTATGCTAAGAAAAAAGAAGCAAAGAAATAACTCACGTAATAGAGTCCTAAAGATGTGCGTACGAATATAGGAAGCAGTGGTGTGGCCTTTGAATCCATCATAAATTCAAACGAACAGTGCGTCATGACTTACATCGACTTGGTTGTGATCTTCCATATCCTTATTTGACTGAACAGAAGCCATGGAGAATTCCCCATGGCAATGCCTTTCATTTTTGAGAGATTTTGCTAAAGGGTTAGCGTCAAACGTTTCTTGATAACAAGAACACTAATAACACTATCAATCTTCTCATTTCTTGATAACAATATACAATATTTAGCAAAACAAGAACACTAATAACACTATCAACCTTCTCATTTCTTGATAATAATATACAAAATTTAGCAAAACAAGAACACTAATAACATTATCAATCTTCTCATTTCTTGATAACAATATACAAAATTTAGCAAAACAAGAACACTAATAACCCTATCAATCTTCTCATTTCTTGATAACAATATACAAAATTTAGCAAAACAAGAACACTAATAACACAATTATTCTTCTCGTTTCTTGATAACAATATACAAAATTTAGCAAAACAAGAAAACTAATAACATATCAATCTTCTCATTTCTTGATAACAATATACATAATTTAGGAAAACAAGAACACTAATAACACTATCAATCTTCTCATTTCTTGATAACAAGATACAAAATTTAGCAAAACAAGAACACTAATAACACTATCAATCTTCTTGTTTCTTGATAACAATATACAAAATTTAGTAAAACAAGAACACTAATAACACTATCAATCTTCTCATTTCTTGATAACAATATACAAAATTTAGCAAAACAAGAAGACAAATAACACTATCAATCTTCTCATTTCTTGATAACAATATACAAAATTTAGCAAAACAAGAACACTAATAACACTATCAATCTTCTCATTTCTTGATAACAATATACAAAATTTAGCAAAACAAGAACACCAATAACACTATCAATCTTCTCATTTCTTAATAACAATATACAGATTAGTATGCTAAGAAAAAAGAAGCAAAGAAATAACTCACGTAATAGATTCCTAAAGATGTGCGTACGAATATAGGAAGCAATGGTGTGGCCTTTCAATCCATCATAAATTCAAACGAACAGTGCGTCATGACTTACATCGACTTGGTTGTGATCTTCCATATCCTTATTTGACTGAACAGAAGCCATGGAGAATTCCCCATGGCAATGCCTTTCATTTTTGAGAGATTTTGCTAAAGGGTTAGCGTCAAACGTTTCTTGATAACAAGAACACTAATAACACTATCAATCTTCTCATTTCTTGATAACAATATACAATATTTAGCAAAACAAGAACACTAATAACACTATCAACCTTCTCATTTCTTGATAACAATATACAAAATTTAGCAAAACAAGAACACTAATAACCCTATCAATCTTCTCATTTCTTGATAACAATATACAAAATTTAGCAAAACAAGAACACTAATAACACAATTATTCTTCTCGTTTCTTGATAACAATATACAAAATTTAGCAAAACAAGAAAACTAATAACAATATCAATCTTCTCATTTCTTGATAACAATATACATAATTTAGGAAAACAAGAACACTAATAACACTATCAATCTTCTCATTTCTTGATAACAAGATACAAAATTTAGCAAAACAAGAACACTAATAACACTATCAATCTTCTCGTTTCTTGATAACAATATACAAAATTTAGTAAAACAAGAACACTAATAACACTATCAATCTTCTCATTTCTTGATAACAATGTACAAAATTTATCAAAACAAGAACACTAATAACACTATCAATCTTCTCATTTCTTGATAACAATATACAAAATTTAGCAAAACAAGAACAGTAATAACACTATCAATCTTCTCATTTCTTGATAATAATATACAAAATTTAGCAAAACAAGGACACTAATAACACTATCAATCTTCTCATTTCTTGATAACAATATACAGATTAGTATGCTAAGAAAAAAGAAGCAAAGAAATAACTCACGTAATAGAGTCCTAAAGATGTGCGTACGAATATAGGAAGCAGTGGTGTGGCCTTTGAAGCCATCATAAATTCAAACGAACAGTGCGTCATGACTTACATCGACTTGGTTGTGATCTTCCATATCCTTATTTGACTGAACAGAAGCCATGGAGAATTCCCCATGGCAATGCCTTTCATTTTTGAGAGATTTTGCTAAAGGGTTAGCGTCAAACGTTTCTTGATAACAAGAACACTAATAACACTATCAATCTTCTCATTTCTTGATAACAATATACAATATTTAGCAAAACAAGAACACTAATAACACTATCAACCTTCTCATTTCTTGATAATAATATACAAAATTTAGCAAAACAAGAACACTAATAACATTATCAATCTTCTCATTTCTTGATAACAATATACAAAATTTAGCAAAACAAGAACACTAATAACCCTATCAATCTTCTCATTTCTTGATAACAATATACAAAATTTAGCAAAACAAGAACACTAATAACACAATTATTCTTCTCGTTTCTTGATAACAATATACAAAATTTAGCAAAACAAGAAAACTAATAACAATATCAATCTTCTCATTTCTTGATAACAATATACATAATTTAGGAAAACAAGAACACTAATAACACTATCAATCTTCTCATTTCTTGATAACAAGATACAAAATTTAGCAAAACAAGAACACTAATAACACTATCAATCTTCTTTTTTGATAACAATATACAAAATTTAGTAAAACAAGAACACTAATAACACTATCAATCTTCTCATTTCTTGATAACAATATACAAAATTTAGCAAAACAAGAAGACAAATAACACTATCAATCTTCTCATTTCTTGATAACAATATACAAAATTTAGCAAAACAAGAACACTAATAACACTATCAATCTTCTCATTTCTTGATAACAATATACAAAATTTAGCAAAACAAGAACACCAATAACACTATCAATCTTCTCATTTCTTAATAACAATATACAGATTAGTATGCTAAGAAAAAAGAAGCAAAGAAATAACTCACGTAATAGATTCCTAAAGATGTGCGTACGAATATAGGAAGCAATGGTGTGGCCTTTCAATCCATCATAAATTCAAACGAACAGTGCGTCATGACTTACATCGACTTGGTTGTGATCTTCCATATCCTTATTTGACTGAACAGAAGCCATGGAGAATTCCCCATGGCAATGCCTTTCATTTTTGAGAGATTTTGCTAAAGGGTTAGCGTCAAACGTTTCTTGATAACAAGAACACTAATAACACTATCAATCTTCTCATTTCTTGATAACAATATACAATATTTAGCAAAACAAGAACACTAATAACACTATCAACCTTCTCATTTCTTGATAATAATATACAAAATTTAGCAAAACAAGAACACTAATAACATTATCAATCTTCTCATTTCTTGATAACAATATACAAAATTTAGCAAAACAAGAACACTAATAACCCTATCAATCTTCTCATTTCTTGATAACAATATACAAAATTTAGCAAAACAAGAACACTAATAACACAATTATTCTTCTCGTTTCTTGATAACAATATACAAAATTTAGCAAAACAAGAAAACTAATAACAATATCAATCTTCTCATTTCTTGATAACAATATACATAATTTAGGAAAACAAGAACACTAATAACACTATCAATCTTCTCATTTATTGATAACAAGATACAAAATTTAGCAAAACAAGAACACTAATAACACTATCAATCTTCTCGTTTCTTGATAACAATATACAAAATTTAGTAAAACAAGAACACTAATAACACTATCAATCTTCTCATTTCTTGATAACAATATACAAAATTTATCAAAACAAGAACACTAATAACACTATCAATCTTCTCATTTCTTGATAACAATATACAAAATTTAGCAAAACAAGAACAGTAATAACACTATCAATCTTCTCATTTCTTGATAATAATATACAAAATTTAGCAAAACAAGGACACTAATAACACTATCAATCTTCTCATTTCTTGATAACAATATACAGATTAGTATGCTAAGAAAAAAGAAGCAAAGAAATAACTCACGTAATAGAGTCCTAAAGATGTGCGTACGAATATAGGAAGCAGTGGTGTGGCCTTTGAAGCCATCATAAATTCAAACGAACAGTGCGTCATGACTTACATCGACTTGGTTGTGATCTTCCATATCCTTATTTGACTGAACAGAAGCCATGGAGAATTCCCCATGGCAATGCCTTTCATTTAGAGAGATTTTGCTAAAGGGTCAGCGTCAAACGTTTCTTGATAACAAGAACACTAATAACACTATCAATCTTCTCATTTCTTGATAACAATATACAATATTTAGCAAAACAAGAACACTAATAACACTATCAACCTTCTCATTTCTTGATAATAATATACAAAATTTAGCAAAACAAGAAGACTAATAACACTATCAATCTTCTCATTTCTTGATAACAATATACAAAATTTAGCAAAACAAGAACACTAATAACACTATCAATCTTCTCATTTCTTGATAACAATATACAAAATTTAGCAAAACAAGAACACTAATAACCCTATCAATCTTCTCATTTCTTGATAACAATATACAAAATTTAGCAAAACAAGAACACTAATAACACAATTATTCCTCTCATTTCTTGATAAAAATATACAAAATTTAGCAAAACAAGAAAACTAATAAGAATATCAATCTTCTCATTTCTTGATAACAATATACATAATTTAGGAAAACAAGAACACTAATAACACTATCAATCTTCTCATTTCTTGATAACAAGATACAAAATTTAGCAAAACAAGAACACTAATAACACTATCAATCTTCTTGTTTCTTGATAACAATATACAAAATTTAGTAAAACAAGAACACTAATAACACTATCAATCTTCTCATTTCTTGATAACTATATACAAAATTTATCAAAACAAGAACACTAATAACACTATCAATCTTCTCATTTCTTGATAACAATATACAAAATTTAGCAAAACAAGAACAGTAATAACACTATCAATCTTCTCATTTCTTGATAATAATATACAAAATTTAGCAAAACAAGGACACTAATAACACTATCAATCTTCTCATTTCTTGATAACAATATACAGATTAGTATACTAAGAAAAAAGAAGCAAAGAAATAACTCACGTAATAGAGTCCTAAAGATGTGCGTACGAATATAGGAAGCAGTGGTGTGGCCTTTGAAGCCATCATAAATTCAAACGAACAGTGCGTCATGACTTACATCGACTTGGTTGTGATCTTCCATATCCTTATTTGATTGAACAGAAGCCATGGAGAATTCCCCATGGCAATGCCTTTCATTTTAGAGAGATTTTGCTAAAGGGTCAGCGTCAAACGTTTCTTGATAACAAGAACACTAATAACACTATCAATCTTCTCATTTCTTGATAACAATATACAATATTTAGCAAAACAAGAACACTAATAACACTATCAACCTTCTCATTTCTTGATAATAATATACAAAATTTAGCAAAACAAGAAGATTAATAACACTATCAATCTTCTCATTTCTTGATAACAATATACAAAATTTAGCAAAACAAGAACACTAATAACACTATCAATCTTCTCATTTCTTGATAACAATATACAAAATTTAGCAAAACAAGAACACTAATAACACAATTATTCTTCTCGTTTCTTGATAAAAATATACAAAATTTAGCAAAACAAGAAAACTAATGACAATATCAATCTTCTCATTACTTGATAACAATATACATAATTTAGGAAAACAAGAACACTAATAACACTATCAATCTTCTCATTTCTTGATAACAAGATACAAAATTTAGCCAAACAAGAACACTAATAACACTGTCAATCTTCTCGTTTCTTGATAACAATATACAAAATTTAGTAAAACAAGAACACTAATAACAATATCAATCTTCTCATTTCTTGATAACAATATACAAAATTTATCAAAACAAGAACACTAATAACACTATCAATCTTCTCATTTCTTGATAACAATATACAAAATTTAGCAAAACAAGAACAGTACTAACACTATCAATCTTCTCATTTCTTGATAATAATATACAAAATTTAGCAAAACAAGGACACTAATAACACTATCAATCTTCTCATTTCTTGATAACAATATACAGATAAGTATGCTAAGAAAAAAGAAGCAAAGAAATAACTCACTTAATAGAGTCCTAAAGATGTGCGTACGGATATAGGAAGCAATGGTGTGGCCTTTGAAGCCATCATAAATTCAAACGAACAGTGCGTCATGGCTTACATCGACTTGGTTGTGATCTTCCATATCCTTATTTGACTTAAAAGAAGCCATGGAGAATTCCCCATGGCAACGCCTTTCATTTTTGAGAGATTTTGCTAATGGGTCAGCGTCAAACGTTTCTTGATAACAAGAACACTAATAACACTATCAATCTTCTCATTTCTTGATAACAATATACAATATTTAGCAAAACAAGAACACTAATAACACTATCAACCTTCTCATTTCTTGAAAATAATATACAAAATTTAGCAAAACAAGAAGACTAATAACACTATCAATCTTCTCATTTCTTGATAACAATATACAAAATTTAGCAAAACAAGAACACTAATAACACTATCAATCTTCTCATTTCTTGATAACAATATACAAAATTTAGCAAAACAAAAACACCAATAACACTATCAATCTTCTCGTTTCTTGATAACAATATACAAAATTTAGTAAAACAAGAACACTAATAACACTATCAATCTTCTCATTTCTTGATAACAATATACAAAATTCATCAAAACAAGAACACTAATAACACTATCAATCTTCTCATTTCTTGATAACAATATACAGATAATTATGCTAAGAAAAAAGAAGCAAAGAAATAACTCACTTAATAGAGTCCTAAAGATGTGCGTACGCATATAGGAAGCAATTGTGTGGCCTTTGAAGCCATCATAAATTCAAACGAACAGTGCGTCATGGCTTACATCGACTTGGTTGTGATCTTCCATATCCTTATTTGACTTAAAAGAAGCCATGGAGAATTCCCCATGGCAACGCCTTTAATTTTTGAGAGATTTTGCTAATGGGTCAGCGTCAAACGTTTCCTTATAACAAGAACACTAATAACACTATCAATCTTCTCATTTCTTGATAACAATATACAATATTTAGCAAAACAAGAACACTAATAACACTATCAACCTTCTCATTTCTTGAAAATAATACACAAAATTTAGCAAAACAAGAACACTAATAACACTATCAACCTTCTCATTTCTTGAAAATAATATACAAAATTTAGCAAAACAAGAAGACTAATAACACTATCAATCTTCTCATTTCTTGATAACAATATACAAAATTTAGCAAAACAAGAACACTAATAACACTATCAATCTTCTCATTTCTTGATAACAATATACAAAATTCATCAAAACAAGAACACTAATAACACTATCAATCTTCTCATTTCTTGATAACAATATACAGATAAGTATGCTAAGAAAAAAGAAGCAAAGAAATAACTCACTTAATAGAGTCCTAAAGATGTGCGTACGCATATAGGAAGCAATGGTGTGGCCTTTGAAGCCATCATAAATTCAAACGAACAGTGCGTCATGGCTTACATCGACTTGGTTGTGATCTTCCATATCCTTATTTGACTTAAAAGAAGCCATGGAGAATTCCCCATGGCAACGCCTTTCATTTTTGAGAGGTTTTGCTAATGGGTCAGCGTCAAACGTTTCTTGATAACAAGAACACTAATAACACTATCAATCTTCTCATTTCTTGATAACAATATACAATATTTAGCAAAACAAGAACACTAATAACACTATCAACCTTCTCATTTCTTGAAAATAATACACAAAATTTAGCAAAACAAGAACACTAATAACACTATCAACCTTCTCATTTCTTGAAAATAATATACAAAATTTAGCAAAACAAGAAGACTAATAACACTATCAATCTTCTCATTTCTTGATAACAATATACAAAATTTAGCAAAACAAGAACACTAATAACACAATCAATCTTCTCATTTCTTGATAACAATATACAAAATTTAGCAAAACAAGAACACCAATAACACTATCAATCTTCTCATTTCTTATAACAATATACAGATTAGTATGCTAAGAAAAAAGAAGCAAAGAAATAACTCACGTAATAGAGTCCTAAAGATGTGCGTACGAATATAGGAAGCAGTGGTGTGGCCTTTGAAGCCATCATAAATTCAAACGAACAGTGCGTCATGACTTACATCGACTTGGTTGTGATCTTCCATATCCTTATTTGACTGAACAGAAGCCATGGAGAATTCCCCGTGGCAATGCCTTTCATTTTTGAGAGATTTTGCTAAAGGGTCAGCGTCAAACGTTTCTTCATAACAAGAACACTAATAACACTATCAATCTTCTCATTTCTTGATAACAATATACAATATTTAGCAAAACAAGAACACTAATAACACTATCAATCTTCTCGTTTCTTGATAACAATATACAAAATTTAGTAAAACAAGAACACTAATAACACTATCAATCTTCTCATTTCTTGATAACAATATACAAAATTCATCAAAACAAGAACACTAATAACACTATCAATCTTCTCATTTCTTGATAACAATATACAAAATTTAGCAAAACAAGAACAGTAATAACACTATCAATCTTCTCATTTCTTGATAACAATATACAAAATTTAGCAAAACAAGAACACTAATAACACAATTATTCCTCTCGTTTCTTGATAAAAATATACAAAATTTAGCAAAACAAGAAAACTAATAAGAATATCAATCTTCTCATTTCTTGATAACAATATACATAATTTAGGAAAACAAGAACACTAATAACACTATCAATCTTCTCATTTCTTGATAACAAGATACAAAATTTAGCAAAACAAGAACACTAATAACACCATCAATCTTCTTGTTTCTTGATAACAATATACAAAATTTAGTAAAACAAGAACACTAATAACACTATCAATCTTCTCATTTCTTGATAACAATATACAAAATTTATCAAAACAAGAACACTAATAACACTATCAATCTTCTCATTTCTTGATAACAATATACAAAATTTAGCAAAACAAGAATAGTAATAACACTATCAATCTTCTCATTTCTTGATAATAATATACAAAATTTAGCAAAACAAGGACACTAATAACACTATCAATCTTCTCATTTCTTGATAACAATATACAGATTAGTATGCTAAGAAAAAAGAAGCAAAGAAATAACTCACGTAATAGAGTCCTAAAGATGTGCGTACGAATATAGGAAGCAGTGGTGTGGCCTTTGAAGCCATCATAAATTCAAACGAACAGTGCGTCATGACTTACATCGACTTGGTTGTGATCTTCCATATCCTTATTTGATTGAACAGAAGCCATGGAGAATTCCCCATGGCAATGCCTTTCATTTTAGAGAGATTTTGCTAAAGGGTCAGCGTCAAACGTTTCTTGATAACAAGAACACTAATAACACTATCAATCTTCTCATTTCTTGATAACAATATACAATATTTAGCAAAACAAGAACACTAATAACACTATCAACCTTCTCATTTCTTGATAATAATATACAAAATTTAGCAAAACAAGAAGACTAATAACACTATCAACCTTCTCATTTCTTGATAACAATATACAAAATTTAGCAAAACAAGAACACTAATAACACTATCAATCTTCTCATTTCTTGATAACAATATACAAAATTTAGCAAAACAAGAACACTAATAACCCTATCAATCTTCTCATTTCTTGATAACAATATACAAAATTTAGCAAAACAAGAACACTAATAACACCATTATTCTTCTCGTTTCTTGATAACAATATACAAAATTTAGCAAAACAAGAAAACTAATAACAATATCAATCTTCTCATTTCTTGATAACAATATACATAATTTAGGAAAACAAGAACACTAATAACACTATCAATCTTCTCATTTCTTGATAACAAGATACAAAATTTAGCAAAACAAGAACACTAATAACACTATCAATCTTCTCGTTTCTTGATAACAATATACAAAATTTAGTAAAACAAGAACACTAATAACACTATCAATCTTCTCATTTCTTGATAACAATATACAAAATTTAGCAAAACAAGAAGACTAATAACACTATCAATCTTCTCATTTCTTGATAACAATATACAAAATTTAGCAAAACAAGAACACTAATAACACTATCAATCTTCTCATTTCTTGATAACAATATACAAAATTTAGCAAAACAAGAACACCAATAACACTATCAATCTTCTCATTTCTTAATAACAATATACAGATTAGTATGCTAAGAAAAAAGAAGCAAAGAAATAACTCACGTAATAGATTCCTAAAGATGTGCGTACGAATATAGGAAGCAGTGGTGTGGCCTTTGAATCCATCATAAATTCAAACGAGCAGTGCGTCATGACTTACATCGACTTGGTTGTGATCTTCCATATCCTTATTTGACTGAACAGAAGCCATGGAGAATTCCCCATGGCAATGCCTTTCATTTTTGAGAGATTTTGCTAAAGGGTTAGCGTCAAACGTTTCTTGATAACAAGAACACTAATAACACTATCAATCTTCTCATTTCTTGATAACAATATACAATATTTAGCAAAACAAGAACACTAATAACACTATCAACCTTCTCATTTCTTGATAATAATATACAAAATTTAGCAAAACAAGAACACTAATAACATTATCAATATTCTCATTTCTTGATAACAATATACAAAATTTAGCAAAACAAGAACACTAATAACCCTATCAATCTTCTCATTTCTTGATAACAATATACAAAATTTAGCAAAACAAGAACACTAATAACACAATTATCTTCTCGTTTCTTGATAACAATATACAAAATTTAGCAAAACAAGAAAACTAATAACAATATCAATCTTCTCATTTCTTGATAACAATATACATAATTTAGGAAAACAAGAACACTAATAACACTATCAATCTTCTCATTTCTTGATAACAAGATACAAAATTTAGCAAAACAAGAACACTAATAACACTATCAATCTTCTCGTTTCTTGATAACAATATACAAAATTTAGTAAAACAAGAACACTAATAACACTATCAATCTTCTCATTTCTTGATAACAATATACAAAATTTATCAAAACAAGAACACTAATAACACTATCAATCTTCTCATTTCTTGATAACAATATACAAAATTTAGCAAAACAAGAACAGTAATAACACTATCAATCTTCTCATTTCTTGATAATAATATACAAAATTTAGCAAAACAAGGACACTAATAACACTATCAATCTTCTCATTTCTTGATAACAATATACAGATTAGTATGCTAAGAAAAAAGAAGCAAAGAAATAACTCACGTAATAGAGTCCTAAAGATGTGCGTACGAATATAGGAAGCAGTGGTGTGGCCTTTGAAGCCATCATAAATTCAAACGAACAGTGCGTCATGACTTACATCGACTTGGTTGTGATCTTCCATATCCTTATTTGACTGAACAGAAGCCATGGAGAATTCCCCATGGCAATGCCTTTCATTTAGAGAGATTTTGCTAAAGGGTCAGCGTCAAACGTTTCTTGATAACAAGAACACTAATAACACTATCAATCTTCTCATTTCTTGATAACAATATACAATATTTAGCAAAACAAGAACACTAATAACACTATCAACCTTCTCATTTCTTGATAATAATATACAAAATTTAGCAAAACAAGAAGACTAATAACACTATCAATCTTCTCATTTCTTGATAACAATATACAAAATTTAGCAAAACAAGAACACTAATAACACTATCAATCTTCTCATTTCTTGATAACAATATACAAAATTTAGCAAAACAAGAACACTAATAACCCTATCAATCTTCTCATTTCTTGATAACAATATACAAAATTTAGCAAAACAAGAACACTAATAACACAATTATTCCTCTCGTTTCTTGATAAAATATACAAAATTTAGCAAAACAAGAAAACTAATAAGAATATCAATCTTCTCATTTCTTGATAACAATATACATAATTTAGGAAAACAAGAACACTAATAACACTATCAATCTTCTCATTTCTTGATAACAAGATACAAAATTTAGCAAAACAAGAACACTAATAACACTATCAATCTTCTTGTTTCTTGATAACAATATACAAAATTTAGTAAAACAAGAACACTAATAACACTATCAATCTTCTCATTTCTTGATAACTATATACAAAATTTATCAAAACAAGAACACTAATAACACTATCAATCTTCTCATTTCTTGATAACAATATACAAAATTTAGCAAAACAAGAACAGTAATAACACTATCAATCTTCTCATTTCTTGATAATAATATACAAAATTTAGCAAAACAAGGACACTAATAACACTATCAATCTTCTCATTTCTTGATAACAATATACAGATTAGTATACTAAGAAAAAAGAAGCAAAGAAATAACTCACGTAATAGAGTCCTAAAGATGTGCGTACGAATATAGGAAGCAGTGGTGTGGCCTTTGAAGCCATCATAAATTCAAACGAACAGTGCGTCATGACTTACATCGACTTGGTTGTGATCTTCCATATCCTTATTTGATTGAACAGAAGCCATGGAGAATTCCCCATGGAAATGCCTTTCATTTTAGAGAGATTTTGCTAAAGGGTCAGCGTCAAACGTTTCTTGATAACAAGAACACTAATAACACTATCAATCTTCTCATTTCTTGATAACAATATACAATATTTAGCAAAACAAGAACACTAATAACACTATCAACCTTCTCATTTCTTGATAATAATATACAAAATTTAGCAAAACAAGAAGACTAATAACACTATCAATCTTCTCATTTCTTGATAACAATATACAAAATTTAGCAAAACAAGAACACTAATAACACTATCAATCTTCTCATTTCTTGATAACAATATACAAAATTTAGCAAAACAAGAACACTAATAACCCTATCAATCTTCTCATTTCTTGATAACAATATACAAAATTTAGCAAAACAAGAACACTAATAACACAATTATTCTTCTCGTTTCTTGATAAAAATATACAAAATTTAGCAAAACAAGAAAACTAATGACAATATCAATCTTCTCATTACTTGATAACAATATACATAATTTAGGAAAACAAGAACACTAATAACACTATCAATCTTCTCATTTCTTGATAACAAGATACAAAATTTAGCCAAACAAGAACACTAATAACACTGTCAATCTTCTCGTTTCTTGATAACAATATACAAAATTTAGTAAAACAAGAACACTAATAACAATATCAATCTTCTCATTTCTTGATAACAATATACAAAATTTATCAAAACAAGAACACTAATAACACTATCAATCTTCTCATTTCTTGATAACAATATACAAAATTTAGCAAAACAAGAACAGTACTAACACTATCAATCTTCTCATTTCTTGATAATAATATACAAAATTTAGCAAAACAAGGACACTAATAACACTATCAATCTTCTCATTTCTTGATAACAATATACAGATAAGTATGCTAAGAAAAAAGAAGCAAAGAAATAACTCACTTAATAGAGTCCTAAAGATGTGCGTACGGATATAGGAAGCAATGGTGTGGCCTTTGAAGCCATCATAAATTCAAACGAACAGTGCGTCATGGCTTACATCGACTTGGTTGTGATCTTCCATATCCTTATTTGACTTAAAAGAAGCCATGGAGAATTCCCCATGGCAACGCCTTTCATTTTTGAGAGATTTTGCTAATGGGTCAGCGTCAAACGTTTCTTGATAACAAGAACACTAATAACACTATCAATCTTCTCATTTCTTGATAACAATATACAATATTTAGCAAAACAAGAACACTAATAACACTATCAACCTTCTCATTTCTTGAAAATAATATACAAAATTTAGCAAAACAAGAAGACTAATAACACTATCAATCTTCTCATTTCTTGATAACAATATACAAAATTTAGCAAAACAAGAACACTAATAACACTATCAATCTTCTCATTTCTTGATAACAATATACAAAATTTAGCAAAACAAGAACACCAATAACACTATCAATCTTCTCGTTTCTTGATAACAATATACAAAATTTAGTAAAACAAGAACACTAATAACACTATCAATCTTCTCATTTCTTGATAACAATATACAAAATTCATCAAAACAAGAACACTAATAACACTATCAATCTTCTCATTTCTTGATAACAATATACAGATAATTATGCTAAGAAAAAAGAAGCAAAGAAATAACTCACTTAATAGAGTCCTAAAGATGTGCGTACGCATATAGGAAGCAATGGTGTGGCCTTTGAAGCCATCATAAATTCAAACGAACAGTGCGTCATGGCTTACATCGACTTGGTTGTGATCTTCCATATCCTTATTTGACTTAAAAGAAGCCATGGAGAATTCCACATGGCAACGCCTTTCATTTTTGAGAGATTTTGCTAATGGGTCAGCGTCAAACGTTTCTTGATAACAAGAACACTAATAACACTATCAATCTTCTCATTTCTTGATAACAATATACAATATTTAGCAAAACAAGAACACTAATAACACTATCAACCTTCTCATTTCTTGAAAATAATACACAAAATTTAGCAAAACAAGAACACTAATAACACTATCAACCTTCTCATTTCTTGAAAATAATATACAAAATTTAGCAAAACAAGAAGACTAATAACACTATCAATCTTCTCATTTCTTGATAACAATATACAAAATTTAGCAAAACAAGAACACTAATAACACAATCAATCTTCTCATTTCTTGATAACAATATACAAAATTTAGCAAAACAAGAACACCAATAACACTATCAATCTTCTCATTTCTTAATAACAATATACAGATTAGTATGCTAAGAAAAAAGAAGCAAAGAAATAACTCACGTAATAGAGTCCTAAAGATGTGCGTACGAATATAGGAAGCAGTGGTGTGGCCTTTGAAGCCATCATAAATTCAAACGAACAGTGCGTCATGACTTACATCGACTTGGTTGTGATCTTCCATATCCTTATTTGACTGAACAGAAGCCATGGAGAATTCCCCATGGCAATGCCTTTCATTTTTGAGAGATTTTGCTAAAGGGTCAGCGTCAAACGTTTCTTCATAACAAGAACACTAATAACACTATCAATCTTCTCATTTCTTGATAACAATATACAATATTTAGCAAAACAAGAACACTAATAACACTATCAATCTTCTCGTTTCTTGATAACAATATACAAAATTTAGTAAAACAAGAACACTAATAACACTATCAATCTTCTCATTTCTTGATAACAATATACAAAATTCATCAAAACAAGAACACTAATAACACTATCAATCTTCTCATTTCTTGATAACAATATACAAAATTTAGCAAAACAAGAACAGTAATAACACTATCAATCTTCTCATTTCTTGATAATAATATACAAAATTTAGCAAAACAAGGACACTAATAACACTATCAATCTTCTCATTTCTTGATAACAATATACAGATAAGTATGCTAAGAAAAAAGAAGCAAAGAAATAACTCACTTAATAGAGTCCTAAAGATGTGCGTACGGATATAGGAAGCAATGGTGTGGCCTTTGAAGCCATCATAAATTCAAACGAACAGTGCGTCATGGCTTACATCGACTTGGTTGTGATCTTCCATATCCTTATTTGACTTAAAAGAAGCCATGGAGAATTCCCCATGGCAACGCCTTTCATTTTTGAGAGATTTTGCTAATGGGTCAGCGTCAAACGTTTCTTGATAACAAGAACACTAATAACACTATCAATCTTCTCATTTCTTGATAACAAGATACAAAATTTAGCAAAACAAGAACACTAATAACACTATCAATCTTCTCGTTTCTTGATAACAATATATAAAATTTAGTAAAACAAGAACACTAATAACACTATCAATCTTCTCATTTCCTGATAACAATATACAAAATTCATCAAAACAAGAACACTAATAACACTATCAATCTTCTCATTTCTTGATAACAATATACAAAATTTAGCAAAACAAGAACAGTAATAACACTATCAATCTTCTCATTTCTTGATAATAATATACAAAATTTAGCAAAACAAGGACACTAATAACACTATCAATCTTCTCATTTCTTGATAACAATATACAGATAAGTATGCTAAGAAAAAAGAAGCAAAGAAATAACTCACTTAATAGAGTCCTAAAGATGTGCGTACGAATATAGGAAGCAATGGTGTGGCCTTTGAAGCCATCATAAATTCAAACGAACAGTGCGTCATGGCTTACATCGACTTGGTTGTGATCTTCCATATCCTTATTTGACTTAAAAGAAGCCATGGAGAATTCCCCATGGCAACGCCTTTCATTTTTGAGAGATTTTACTAATGGGTCAGCGTCAAACGTTTCTTGATAACAAGAACACTAATAACACTATCAATCTTCTCATTTCTTGATAACAATATACAATATTTAGCAAAACATGAACACTAATAACACTATCAACCTTCTCATTTCTTGAAAATAATATACAAAATTTAGCAAAACAAGAAGACTAATAACACTATCAATCTTCTCATTTCTTGATAACAATATACAAAATTTAGCAAAACAAGAACACTAATAACACTATCAATCTTCTTATTTCTTGATAACAATATACAAAATTTAGCAAAACAAGAACACCAATAACACTATCAATCTTCTCGTTTCTTGATAACAATATACAAAATTTAGTAAAACAAGAACACTAATAACACTATCAATCTTCTCATTTCTTGATAACAATATACAAAATTCATCAAAACAAGAACACTAATAACACTATCAATCTTCTCATTTCTTGATAACAATATACAAAATTTAGCAAAACAAGAACAGTAATAACACTATCAATCTTCTCATTTCTTGATAACAATATACAAAATTTAGCAAAACAAGAACACCAATAACACCATCAATCTTCTCGTTTCTTGATAACAATATACAAAATTTAGTAAAACAAGAACACTAATAACACTATCAATCTTCTCATTTCTTGATAACAATATACAAAATTTATCAAAACAAGAACACTAATAACACTATCAATCTTCTCATTTCTTGATAACAATATACAAAATTTAGCAAAACAAGAACAGTAATAACACTATCAATCTTCTCATTTCTTGATAATAATATACAAAATTTAGCAAAACAAGGACACTAATAACACTATCAATCTTCTCATTTCTTGATAACAATATTCAGATAAGTATGCTAAGAAAAAAGAAGCAAAGAAATAACTCACTTAATAGAGTCCTAAAGATGTGCGTACGGATATAGGAAGCAATGGTGTGGCCTTTGAAGCCATCATAAATTCAAACGAACAGTGCGTCATGGCTTACATCGACTTGGTTGTGATCTTCCATATCCTTATTTGACTTAAAAGAAGCCATGGAGAATTCCCCATGGCAACGCCTTTCATTTTTGAGAGATTTTGGTAATGGGTCAGCGTCAAACGTTTCTTGATAACAAGAACACTAATAACACTATCAATCTTCTCATTTCTTGATAACAATATACAATATTTAGCAAAACAAGAACACTAATAACACTATCAACCTTCTCATTTCTTGATAATAATATACAAAATTTAGCAAAACAAGAAGACTAATAACACTATCAATCTTCTCATTTCTTGATAACAATATACAAAATTTAGCAAAACAAGAACACTAATAACACTATCAATCTTCTCATTTCTTGATAACAATATACAAAATTTAGCAAAACAAGAACACCAATAACACTATCAATCTTCTCGTTTCTTGATAACAATATACAAAATTTAGTAAAACAAGAACACTAATAACACTATCAATCTTCTCATTTCTTGATAACAATATACAAAATTCATCAAAACAAGAACACTAATAACACTATCAATCTTCTCATTTCTTGATAACAATATACAAAATTTAGCAAAACAAGAACACTAATAACACTATCAATCTTCTCATTTCTTGATAACAATATACAATATTTAGCAAAACAAGAACACTAATAACACTATCAACCTTCTCATTTCTTGAAAATAATATACAAAATTTAGCAAAACAAGAAGACTAATAACACTATCAATCTTCTCATTTCTTGATAACAATATACAAAATTTAGCAAAACAAGAACACTAATAACACTATCAATCTTCTCATTTCTTGATAACAATATACAAAATTTAGCAAAACAAGAACACCAATAACACTATCAATCTTCTCATTTCTTGATAACAATATACAGATTAGTATGCTAAGAAAAAAGAAGCAAAGAAATAACTCACGTAATAGAGTCCTAAAGATGTGCGTACGAATATAGGAAGCAGTGGTGTGGCCTTTGAAGCCATCATTAATTCAAACGAACAGTGTGTCATGACTTACATCGACTTGGTTGTGATCTTCCATATCCTTATTTGACTTAAAAGAAGCCATGGAGAATTCCCCATGGCAATGCCTTTCATTTTTGAGAAATTTTGCTAATGGGTCAGCGTCAAACGTTTCTTGATAACAAGAACACTAATAACACTATCAATCTTCTCATTTCTTGATAACAATATACAATATTTAGCAAAACAAGAACACTAATAACACTATCAACCTTCTCATTTCTTGAAAATAATATACAAAATTTAGCAAAACAAGAAGACTAATAACACTATCAATCTTCTCATTTCTTGATAACAATATACAAAATTTAGCAAAACAAGAACACTAATAACACTATCAATCTTCTCATTTCTAGATAACAATATACAAAATTTAGCAAAACAAGAACACCAATAACACTATCAATCTTCTCATTTCTTGATAACAATATACAGATTAGTATGCTAAGAAAAAAGAAGCAAAGAAATAACTCACGTAATAGAGTCCTAAAGATGTGCGTACGAATATAGGAAGCAGTGGTGTGGCCTTTGAAGCCATCATTAATTCAAACGAACAGTGCGTCATGAATTACATCGACTTGGTTGTGATCTTCCATATCCTTATTTGACTGAACAGAAGCCATGGAGAATTCCCCATGGCAATGCCTTTCATTTTTGAGAGATTTTGCTAAAGGGTCAACGTCAAACGTTACTTGATAACAAGAACACTAATAAAACTATCAATCTTCTCATTTCTTGATAACAATATTCAATATTTAGCAAAACAAGAACACTAATAACACTATCCACCTTCTCATTTCTTGATAATAATATACAAAATTTAGCAAAACAAGAAGACTAATAACACTATCAATCTTCTCATTTCTTGATAACAATATACAAAATTTAGCAAAACAAGAACACTAATAACACTATCAATCTTCTCATTTCTTGATAACAATATACAAAATTTAGCAAAACAAGAACACTAATAACCCTATCAATCTTCTCATTTCTTGATAACAATATACAAAATTTAGCAAAACAAGAACACTAATAACACAATTATTCTTCTCGTTTCTTGATAACAATATACAAAATTTAGCAAAACAAGAAAACTAATAACAATATCAATCTTCTCATTTCTTGATAACAATATACATAATTTAGGAAAACAAGAACACTAATAACACTATCAATCTTCTCATTTCTTGATAACAAGATAGAAAATTTAGCAAAAAAGAACACTAATAACACTATCAATCTTCTCGTTTCTTGATAACAATATACAAAATTTAGTAAAACAAGAACACTAATAACACTATCAATCTTCTCATTTCTTGATAACAATATACAAAATTTATCAAAACAAGAACACTAATAACAATATCAAACTTCTCATTTCTTGATAACAATATACAAAATTTAGCAAAACAAGAACTGTAATAACACTATCAATCTTCTCATTTCTTGATAATAATATACAAATTTAGCAAAACAAGGACACTAATAACACTATCAATCTTCTCATTTCTTGATAACAATATACAGATAAGTATGCTAAGAAAAAAGAAGCAAAGAAATAACTCACTTAATAGAGTCCTAAAGATGTGCGTACGGATATAGGAAGCAGTGGTGTGGCCTTTGAAGCCATCATAAATTCAAACGAACAGTGCGTCATGGCTTACATCGACTTGGTTGTGATCTTCCATATCCTTATTTGACTTAAAAGAAGCCATGGAGAATTCCCCATGGCAATGCCTTTCATTTTTGAGAGATTTTGCTAAAGGGTCAGCGTCAAACGTTTCTTGATAACAAGAACACTAATAACACTATCAATCTTCTCATTTCTTGATAACAATATACAATATTTAGCAAAACAAGAACACTAATAACACTATCAACCTTCTCATTTCTTGAAAATAATATACAAAATTTAGCAAAACAAGAAGACTAATAACACTATCAATCTTCTCATTTCTTGATAACAATATACAAAATTTAGCAAAACAAGAACACTAATAACACTATCAATCTTCTCATTTCTTGATAACAATATACAAAATTTAGCAAAACAAGAACACCAATAACACTATCAATCTTCTCATTTCTTGATAACAATATACAGATTAGTATGCTAAGAAAAAAGAAGCAAAGAAATGACTCACGTAATAGAGTCCTAAAGATGTGCGTACGAATATAGGAAGCAGTGGTGTGGCCTTTGAAGCCATCATTAATTCAAACGAACAGTGCGTCATGACTTACATCGACTTGGTTGTGATCTTCCATATCCTTATTTGACTGAACAGAAGCCATGGAGAATTCCCCATGGCAATGCCTTTCATTTTTGAGAGATTTTGATAAAGGGTCAGCATCAAACGTTTCTTGATAACAAGAACACTAATAACACTATCAATCTTTTCATTTCTTGATAACAATATACAAAATTAGCAAAACAAGAAGACTAATAACACTATCAATCTTCTCATTTCTTGATAGCAATATACAAAATTTAGCAAAACAAGAACACTAATAACGCTATCAATCTTCTCATTTCTTGATATCAATTTACAAAATTTAGCAAAACAAGAACACAAATAACACTATCAATCTTCTCATTTCTTGATAGCAATATACAAAATTTAGCAAAACAAGATTACTAATAACCTTATTAATCTTCTCATTTCTTGATAACAATATACAGATTAGTATGCTAAGAAAAAAGAAGCAAAGAAATAACTCACCTAATAGAGTCCTAAAGATGTGCGTACGAATATAGGAAGCAGTGGTGTGGCCTTTGAAGCCATCATAAATTCAAACGAACAGTGCATCATGACTTACATCGACTTGGTTGTGATCTTCCATATCCTTATTTGACTTAAAAGAAGCCATGGAGAATTCCCCATGGCAATGCCTTTCATTTTTGAGAGATTTTGCTAATGGGTCAGCGTCAAACGTTTCTTGATAACAAGAACACTAATAACACTATCAATCTTCTCATTTCTTGATAACAATATACAATATTTAGCAAAACAAGAACACTAATAACACTATCAACCTTCTCATTTCTTGAAAATAATATACAAAATTTAGCAAAACAAGAAGACTAATAACACTATCAATCTTCTCATTTCTTGATAACAATATACAAAATTTAGCAAAACAAGAACACTAATAACACTATCAATCTTCTCATTTCTTGATAACAATATACAAAATTTAGCAAAACAAGAACACCAATAACACTATCAATCTTCTCATTTCTTGATAACAATATACAGATTAGTATGCTAAGAAAAAAGAAGCAAAGAAATAACTCACGTAATAGAGTCCTAACAATGTGCGTACGAATATAGGAAGCAGTGGTGTGGCCTTTGGAGCCATCATTAATTCAAACGAACAGTGCGTCATGAATTACATCGACTTGGTTGTGATCTTCCATATCCTTATTTGACTGAACAGAAGCCATGGAGAATTCCCCATGGCAATGCCTTTCATTTTTGAGAGATTTTGCTAAAGGGTCAGCATCAAACGTTTCTTGATAACAAGATCACTAATAACACTATCAATCTTTTCATTTCTTGATAACAATATACAAAATTAGCAAAACAAGAAGACTAATAACACTATCAATCTTCTCATTTCTTGATAGCAATATACAAAATTTAGCAAAACAAGAACACTAATAACGCTATCAATCTTCTCATTTCTTGATATCAATATACAAAATTTAGCAAAACAAGAACACAAATAACACTATCAATCTTCTCATTTCTTGATAACAATATATAAAATTTAGCAAAACAAGATTACTAATAACCTTATCAATCTTCTCATTTCTTGATAACAATATACAGATTAGTATGCTAAGAAAAAAGAAGCAAAGAAATAACTCACGTAATAGAGTCCTAAAGATGTGCGTACGAATATAGGAAGCAGTGGTGTGGCCTTTGAAGCCATCATAAATTCAAACGAACAGTGCGTCATGACTTACATCGACTTGGTTGTGATCTTCCATATCCTTATTTGACTGAACAGAAGCCATGGAGAATTCCCCATGGCAATGCCTTTCATTTTTGAGAGATTTTGATAAAGGGTCAGCATCAAACGTTTCTTGATAACAAGAACACTAATAACACTATCAATCTTTTCATTTCTTGATAACAATATACAAAATTAGCAAAACAAGAAGACTAATAACACTATCAATCTTCTCATTTCTTGATAGCAATATACAAAATTTAGCAAAACAAGAACACTAATAACACTATCAATCTTCTCATTTCTTGATATCAATATACAAAATTTAGCAAAACAAGAACACAAATAACACTATCAATCTTCTCATTTCTTGATAACAATATACAAAATTTAGCAAAACAAGATTACTAATAACACTATCAATCTTCTCATTTCTTGATAACAATATACAGATTAGTATGCTAAGAAAAAAGAAGCAAAGAAATAACTCACGTAATAGAGTCCTAAAGATGTGCGTACGAATATAGGAAGCAGTGGTGTGGCCTTTGAAGCCATCATAAATTCAAACGAACAGTGCGTCATGACTTACATCGACTTGGTTGTGATCTTCCATATCCTTATTTGACTGAACAGAAGCCATGGAGAATTCCCCATGGCAATGCCTTTCATTTTTGAGAGATTTTGCTAAAGGGTCAGCGTCAAACGTTTCTTGATAACAAGAACACTAATAACACTTCAATCTTCTCATTTCTTGATAACAATATACAATATTTAGCAAAACAAGAAAACTAATAACACTATCAACCTTCTCATTTCTTGATAACAATATACAAAATTTAGCAAAACAAGAACAGTAATAACACTATCAATCTTCTCATTTCTTGATAATAATATACAAAATTTAGCAAAACAAGGACACTAATAACACTATCAATCTTCTCATTTCTTGATAACAATATACAGATAAGTATGCTAAGAAAAAAGAAGCAAAGAAATAACTCACTTAATAGAGTCCTAAATATGTGCGTACGAATATAGGAAGCAGTGGTGTGGCCTTTTAAGCCATCATAAATTCAAACGAACAGTGCGTCATGACTTGCATCGACTTGGTTGTGATCTTCCATATCCTTATTTGACTGAACAGAAGCCATGGAGAATTCCCCATGGCAATGCCTTTCATTTTTGAGAGATTTTGATAAAGGGTCAGCATCAAACGTTTCTTGATAACAAGAACACTAATAACACTAACAATCTTTTCATTTCTTGATAACAATATACAAAATTAGCAAAACAAGAAGACTAATAACACTATCAATCTTCTCATTTCTTGATAGCAATATACAAAATTTAGCAAAACAAGAACACTAATAACACTATCAATCTTCTCATTTCTTGATATCAATATACAAAATTTAGCAAAACAAGAACACAAATAACACTATCAATCTTCTCATTTCTTGATAACAATATACAAAATTTAGCAAAACAAGATTACTAATAACACTATCAATCTTCTCATTTCTTGATAACAATATACAGATTAGTATGCTAAGAAAAAAGAAGCAAAGAAATAACTCACGTAATAGAGTCCTAAAGATGTGCGTACGAATATAGGAAGCAGTGGTGTGGCCTTTGAAGCCATCATAAATTCAAACGAACAGTGCGTCATGACTTACATCGACTTGGTTGTGATCTTCCATATCCTTATTTGACTGAACAGAAGCCATGGAGAATTCCCCATGGCAATGCCTTTCATTTTTGAGAGATTTTGCTAAAGGGTCAGCGTCAAACGTTTCTTGATAACAAGAACACTAATAACACTTTCAATCTTCTCATTTCTTGATAACAATATACAATATTTAGCAAAACAAGAAAACTAATAACACTATCAACCTTCTCATTTCTTGATAACAATATACAAAATTTAGCAAAACAAGAACAGTAATAACACTATCAATCTTCTCATTTCTTGATAATAATATACAAAATTTAGCAAAACAAGGACACTAATAACACTATCAATCTTCTCATTTCTTGATAACAATATACAGATAAGTATGCTAAGAAAAAGAAGCAAAGAAATAACTCACTTAATAGAGTCCTAAATATGTGCGTACGAATATAGGAAGCAGTGGTGTGGCCTTTTAAGCCATCATAAATTCAAACGAACAGTGCGTCATGACTTGCATCGACTTGGTTGTGATCTTCCATATCCTTATTTGACTGAACAGAAGCCATGGAGAATTCCCCATGGCAATGCCTTTCATTCTTGAGAGATTTTGATAAAGGGTCAGCATCAAACGTTTCTTGATAACAAGAACACTAATAACACTAACAATCTTTTCATTTCTTGATAACAATATACAAAATTAGCAAAACAAGAAGACTAATAACACTATCAATCTTCTAATTTCTTGATAGAAATATACAAAATTTAGCAAAACAAGAACACTAATAACACTATCAATCTTCTCATTTCTTGATATCAATATACAAAATTTAGCAAAACAAGAACACAAATAACACTATCAATCTTCTCATTTCTTGATAACAATATACAAAATTTAGCAAAACAAGGACACTAATAACACTATCAATCTTCTCATTTCTTGATAACAATATACAGATAAGTATGCTAAGAAAAAAGAAGCAAAGAAATAACTCACTTAATAGAGTCCTAAAGATGTGCGTTTGGATATAGGAAGCAGTGGTGTGGCCTTTGAAGCCATCATAAATTCAAACGAACAGTGCGCCATGGCTTACATCGACTTGGTTGTGATCTTCCATATCCTTATTTGACTTAAAAGAAGCCATGGAGAATTCCCCATGGCAATGCCTTTCATTTTTGAGAGATTTTGCTAAAGGGTCAGCGTCAAACGTTTCTTGATAACAAGAACACTAATAACACTATCAATCTTCTCATTTCTTGATAACAATATACAATATTTAGCAAAACAAGAACACTAATAACACTATCAACCTTCTCATTTCTTGATAATAATATACAAAATTTAGCAAAACAAGAAGACTAATAACACTATCAATCTTCTCATTTCTTGATAACAATATACAAAATTTAGCAAAACAAGAACACTAATAACACTATCAATCTTCTCATTTCTTGATAACAATATACAAAATTTAGCAAAACAAGAACACTAATAACACTATCAATCTTCTCATTTCTTGATAACAATATATAGATTAGTATGCTAAGAAAAAAGAAGCAAAGAAATACCTCACGTAATAGAGTCCTAAATATGTGCGTACGAATATAGGAAGCAGTGGTGTGGCCTTTTAAGCCATCATAAATTCAAACGAACAGTGCGTCATGACTTGCATCGACTTGGTTGTGATCTTCCATATCCTTATTTGACTGAACAGAAGCCATGGAGAATTCCCCATGGCAATGCCTTTCATTTTTGAGAGATTTTGATAAAGGGTCAGCATCAAACGTTTCTTGATAACAAGAACACTAATAACACTAACAATCTTTTCATTTCTTGATAACAATATACAAAATTAGCAAAACAAGAAGACTAATAACACTATCAATCTTCTCATTTCTTGATAACAATATACAATATTTAGCAAAACAAGAACACTAATAACACTATCAACCTTCTCATTTCTTGATAATAATATACAAAATTTAGCAAAACAAGAAGACTAATAACACTATCAATCTTCTCATTTCTTGATAACAATATACAAAATTTAGCAAAACAAGAACACTAATAACACTATCAATCTTCTCATTTCTTGATAACAATATACAAAATTTAGCAAAACAAGAACACTAATAACACTATCAATCTTCTCATTTTTTGATAACAATATACAGATTAGTATGCTAAGAAAAAAGAAGCAAAGAAATAACTCACGTAATAGAGTCCTAAAGATGTGCGTACGAATATAGGAAGCAGTGGTGTGGCCTTTGAAGCCATCATAAATTCAAACGAACAGTGCGTCATGACTTACATCGACTTGGTTGTGATCTTCCATATCCTTATTTGACTGAACAGAAGCCATGGAGAATTCCCCATGGCAATGCCTTTCATTTTTGAGAGATTTTGCTAAAGGGTCAGCGTCAAACGTTTCTTGATAACAAGAACACTAATAACACTATCAATCTTCTCATTTCTTGATAACAATATACAATATTTAGCAAAACAAGAAAACTAATAACACTATCAACCTTCTCATTTCTTGATAACAATATACAAAATTTAGCAAAACAAGAACAGTAATAACACTATCAATCTTCTCATTTCTTGATAATAATATACAAAATTTAGCAAAACAAGGACACTAATAACACTATCAATCTTCTCATTTCTTGATAACAATATACAGATAAGTATGCTAAGAAAAAAGAAGCAAAGAAATAACTCACTTAATAGAGTCCTAAAGATGTGCGTACGAATATAGGAAGCAGTGGTGTGGCCTTTGAAGCCATCATAAATTCAAACGAACAGTGCGTCATGACTTACATCGACTTGGTTGTGATCTTCCATATCCTTATTTGACTGAACAGAAGCCATGGAGAATTCCCCATGGCAATGCCTTTCATTTTTGAGAGATTTTGATAAAGGGTCAGCGTCAAACGTTTCTTGATAACAAGAACACTAATAACACTATCAATCTTTTCATTTCTTGATAACAATATACAAAATTAGCAAAACAAGAAGACTAATAACACTATCAATCTTCTCATTTCTTGATAGCAATATACAAAATTTAGCAAAACAAGAACACTAATAACACTATCAATCTTCTCATTTCTTGATAACAATATACAAAATTTAGCAAAACAAGAACACAAATAACACTATCAATCTTCTCATTTCTTGATAACAATATACAAAATTTAGCAAAACAAGGACACTAATAACACTATCAATCTTCTCATTTCTTGATAACAATATACAGATAAGTATGCTAAGAAAAAAGAAGCAAAGAAATAACTCACTTAATAGAGTCCTAAAGATGTGCGTACGGATATAGGAAGCAGTGGTGTGGCCTTTGAAGCCATCATAAATTCAAACGAACAGTGCGTCATGGCTTACATCGACTTGGTTGTGATCTTCCATATCCTTATTTGACTGAAGAGAAGCCATGGAGAATTCCCCATGGCAATGCCTTTCATTTTTGAGAGATTTTGCTAAAGGGTCAGCGTCAAACGTTTCTTGATAACAAGAACACTAATAACACTATCAATCTTCTCATTTCTTGATAACAATATACAATATTTAGCAAAACAAGAACACTAATAACACTATCAACCTTCTCATTTCTTGATAATAATATACAAAATTTAGCAAAACAAGAAGACTAATAACACTATCAATCTTCTCATTTCTTGATAACAATATACAAAATTTAGCAAAACAAGAACACTAATAACACTATCAATCTTCTCATTTCTTGATAACAATATACAAAATTTAGCAAAACAAGAACACTAATAACACTATCAATCTTCTCATTTTTGATAACAATATACAGATTAGTATGCTAAGAAAAAAGAAGCAAAGAAATAACTCACGTAATAGAGTCCTAAAGATGTGCGTACGAATATAGGAAGCAGTGGTGTGGCCTTTGAAGCCATCATAAATTCAAACGAACAGTGCGTCATGACTTACATCGACTTGGTTGTGATCTTCCATATCCTTATTTGACTGAACAGAAGCCATGGAGAATTCCCCATGGCAATGCCTTTCATTTTTGAGAGATTTTGCTAAAGGGTCAGCGTCAAACGTTTCTTGATAACAAGAACACTAATAACACTATCAATCTTCTCATTTCTTGATAACAATATACAATATTTAGCAAAACAAGAAAACTAATAACACTATCAACCTTCTCATTTCTTGATAACAATATACAAAATTTAGCAAAACAAGAACAGTAATAACACTATCAATCTTCTCATTTCTTGATAATAATATACAAAATTTAGCAAAACAAGGACACTAATAACACTATCAATCTTCTCATTTCTTGATAACAATATACAGATAAGTATGCTAAGAAAAAAGAAGCAAAGAAATAACTCACTTAATAGAGTCCTAAATGTGCGTACGAATATAGGAAGCAGTGGTGTGGCCTTTGAAGCCATCATAAATTCAAACGAACAGTGCGTCATGACTTACATCGACTTGGTTGTGATCTTCCATATCCTTATTTGACTGAACAGAAGCCATGGAGAATTCCCCATGGCAATGCCTTTCATTTTTGAGAGATTTTGATAAAGGGTCAGCATCAAACGTTTCTTGATAACAAGAACACTAATAACACTAACAATCTTTTCATTTCTTGATAACAATATACAAAATTAGCAAAACAAGAAGACTAATAACACTATCAATCTTCTCATTTCTTGATAGCAATATACAAAATTTAGCAAAACAAGAACACTAATAACACTATCAATCTTCTCATTTCTTGATATCAATATACAAAATTTAGCAAAACAAGAACACAAATAACACTATCAATCTTCTCATTTCTTGATAACAATATACAAAATTTAGCAAAACAAGGACACTAATAACACTATCAATCTTCTCATTTCTTGATAACAATATACAGATAAGTATGCTAAGAAAAAAGAAGCAAAGAAATAACTCACTTAATAGAGTCCTAAAGATGTGCGTTTGGATATAGGAAGCAGTGGTGTGGCCTTTGAAGCCATCATAAATTCAAACGAACAGTGCGTCATGACTTACATCGACTTGGTTGTGATCTTCCATATCCTTATTTGACTGAAGAGAAGCCATGGAGAATTCCCCATGGCAATGCCTTTCATTTTTGAGAGATTTTGCTAAAGGGTCAGCGTCAAACGTTTCTTGATAACAAGAACACTAATAACACTATCAATCTTCTCATTTCTTGATAACAATATACAATATTTAGCAAAACAAGAACACTAATAACACTATCAACCTTCTCATTTCTTGATAATAATATACAAAATTTAGCAAAACAAGAAGACTAATAACACTATCAATCTTCTCATTTCTTGATAACAATATACAAAATTTAGCAAAACAAGAACACTAATAACACTATCAATCTTCTCATTTCTTGATAACAATATACAAAATTTAGCAAAACAAGAACACTAATAACACTATCAATCTTCTCATTTCTTGATAACAATATATAGATTAGTATGCTAAGAAAAAAGAAGCAAAGAAATACCTCACGTAATAGAGTCCTAAATATGTGCGTACGAATATAGGAAGCAGTGGTGTGGCCTTTTAAGCCATCATAAATTCAAACGAACAGTGCGTCATGACTTACATCGACTTGGTTGTGATCTTCCATATCCTTATTTGACTGAACAGAAGCCATGGAGAATTCCCCATGGCAATGCCTTTCATTTTTGAGAGATTTTGCTAAAGGGTCAGCATCAAACGTTTCTTGATAACAAGAACACTAATAACACTATCAATCTTTTCATTTCTTGATAACAATATACAAAATTAGCAAAACAAGAAGACTAATAACACTATCAATCTTCTCATTTCTTGATAGCAATATACAAAATTTAGCAAAACAAGAACACTAATAACACTATCAATCTTCTCATTTCTTGATAACAATATACAAAATTTAGCAAAACAAGAACACAAATAACACTATCAATCTTCTCATTTCTTGATAACAATATACAAAATTTAGCAAAACAAGGACACTAATAACACTATCAATCTTCTCATTTCTTGATAACAATATACAGATAAGTATGCTAAGAAAAAAGAAGCAAAGAAATAACTCACTTAATAGAGTCCTAAAGATGTGCGTACGGATATAGGAAGCAGTGGTGTGGCCTTTGAAGCCATCATAAATTCAAACGAACAGTGCGCCATGGCTTACATCGACTTGGTTGTGATCTTCCATATCCTTATTTGACTTAAAGAAGCCATGGAGAATTCCCCATGGCAATGCCTTTCATTTTTGAGAGATTTTGCTAAAGGGTCAGCGTCAAACGTTTCTTGATAACAAGAACACTAATAACACTATCAATCTTCTCATTTCTTGATAACAATATACAATATTTAGCAAAACAAGAACACTAATAACACTATCAACCTTCTCATTTCTTGATAATAATATACAAAATTTAGCAAAACAAGAAGACTAATAACACTATCAATCTTCTCATTTCTTGATAACAATATACAAAATTTAGCAAAACAAGAACACTAATAACACTATCAATCTTCTCATTTCTTGATAACAATATACAAAATTTAGCAAAACAAGAACACTAATAACACTATCAATCTTCTCATTTCTTGATAACAATATACAGATTAGTATGCTAAGAAAAAAGAAGCAAAGAAATAACTCACGTAATAGAGTCCTAAAGATGTGCGTACGAATATAGGAAGCAGTGGTGTGGCCTTTGAAGCCATCATAAATTCAAACGAACAGTGCGTCATGACTTACATAGACTTGGTTGTGATCTTCCATATCCTTATTTGACTGAACAGATCCCATGAAGAATTCCCCATGGCAATGCCTTTCATTTTTGAGAGATTTTGCTAAAGGGTCAGCGTCAAACGTTTCTTGATAACAAGAACACTAATAACACTTTCAATCTTCTCATTTCTTGATAACAATATACAATATTTAGCAAAACAAGAAAACTAATAACACTATCAACCTTCTCATTTCTTGATAACAATATACAAAATTTAGCAAAACAAGAACAGTAATAACACTATCAATCTTCTCATTTCTTGATAATAATATACAAAATTTAGCAAAACAAGGACACTAATAACACTATCAATCTTCTCATTTCTTGATAACAATATACAGATAAGTATGCTAAGAAAAAAGAAGCAAAGAAATAACTCACTTAATAGAGTCCTAAATATGTGCGTACGAATATAGGAAGCAGTGGTGTGGCCTTTTAAGCCATCATAAATTCAAACGAACAGTGCGTCATGACTTGCATCGACTTGGTTGTGATCTTCCATATCCTTATTTGACTGAACAGAAGCCATGGAGAATTCCCCATGGCAATGCCTTTCATTTTTGAGAGATTTTGATAAAGGGTCAGCATCAAACGTTTCTTGATAACAAGAACACTAATAACACTATCACATCTTTTCATTTCTTGATAACAATATACAAAATTAGCAAAACAAGAAGACTAATAACACTATCAATCTTCTCATTTCTTGATAGCAATATACAAAATTTAGCAAAACAAGAACACTAATAACACTATCAATCTTCTCATTTCTTGATATCAATATACAAAATTTAGCAAAACAAGAACACAAATAACACTATCAATCTTCTCATTTCTTGATAACAATATACAAAATTTAGCAAAACAAGGACACTAATAACACTATCAATCTTCTCATTTCTTGATAACAATATACAGATAAGTATGCTAAGAAAAAAGAAGCAAAGAAATAACTCACTTAATAGAGTCCTAAAGATGTGCGTTTGGATATAGGAAGCAGTGGTGTGGCCTTTGAAGCCATCATAAATTCAAACGAACAGTGCGCCATGGCTTACATCGACTTGGTTGTGATCTTCCATATCCTTATTTGACTTAAAAGAAGCCATGGAGAATTCCCCATGGCAATGCCTTTCATTTTTGAGAGATTTTGCTAAAGGGTCAGCGTCAAACGTTTCTTGATAACAAGAACACTAATAACACTATCAATCTTCTCATTTCTTGATAACAATATACAATATTTAGCAAAACAAGAACACTAATAACACTATCAACCTTCTCATTTCTTGATAATAATATACAAAATTTAGCAAAACAAGAAGACTAATAACACTATCAATCTTCTCATTTCTTGATAACAATATACAAAATTTAGCAAAACAAGAACACTAATAACACTATCAATCTTCTCATTTCTTGATAACAATATACAAAATTTAGCAAAACAAGAACACTAATAACACTATCAATCTTCTCATTTCTTGATAACAATATATAGATTAGTATGCTAAGAAAAAAGAAGCAAAGAAATAACTCACGTAATAGAGTCCTAAAGATGTGCGTACGAATATAGGAAGCAGTGGTGTGGCCTTTGAAGCCATCATAAATTCAAACGAACAGTGCGTCATGACTTGCATCGACTTGGTTGTGATCTTCCATATCCTTATTTGACTGAACAGAAGCCATGGAGAATTCCCCATGGCAATGCCTTTCATTTTGAGAGATTTTGATAAAGGGTCAGCATCAAACGTTTCTTGATAACAAGAACACTAATAACACTAACAATCTTTTCATTTCTTGATAACAATATACAAAATTAGCAAAACAAGAAGACTAATAACACTATCAATCTTCTCATTTCTTGATAGCAATATACAAAATTTAGCAAAACAAGAACACTAATAACACTATCAATCTTCTCATTTCTTGATATCAATATACAAAATTTAGCAAAACAAGAACACAAATAACACTATCAATCTTCTCATTTCTTGATAACAATATACAAAATTTAGCAAAACAAGGACACTAATAACACTATCAATCTTCTCATTTCTTGATAACAATATACAGATAAGTATGCTAAGAAAAAAGAAGCAAAGAAATAACTAACTTAATAGAGTCCTAAAGATGTGCGTTTGGATATAGGAAGCAGTGGTGTGGCCTTTGAAGCCATCATAAATTCAAACGAACAGTGCGCCATGGCTTACATCGACTTGGTTGTGATCTTCCATATCCTTATTTGACTTAAATGAAGCCATGGAGAATTCCCCATGGCAATGCCTTTCATTTTTGAGAGATTTTGCTAAAGGGTCAGCGTCAAACGTTTCTTGATAACAAGAACACTAATAACACTATCAATCTTCTCATTTCTTGATAACAATATACAATATTTAGCAAAACAAGAACACTAATAACACTATCAACCTTCTCATTTCTTGATAATAATATACAAAATTTAGCAAAACAAGAAGACTAATAACACTATCAATCTTCTCATTTCTTGATAACAATATACAAAATTTAGCAAAACAAGAACACTAATAACACTATCAATCTTCTCATTTCTTGATAACAATATACAAAATTTAGCAAAACAAGAACACTAATAACACTATCAATCTTCTCATTTCTTGATAACAATATACAGATTAGTATGCTAAGAAAAAAGAAGCAAAGAAATAACTCACGTAATAGAGTCCTAAAGATGTGCGTACGAATATAGGAAGCAGTGGTGTGGCCTTTGAAGCCATCATAAATTCAAACGAACAGTGCGTCATGACTTACATAGACTTGGTTGTGATCTTCCATATCCTTATTTGACTGAACAGATGCCATGAAGAATTCCCCATGGCAATGCCTTTCATTTTTGAGAGATTTTGATAAAGGGTCAGCATCAAACGTTTCTTGATAACAAGAACACTAATAACACTATCAATCTTTTCATTTCTTGATAACAATATACAAAATTAGCAAAACAAGAAGACTAATAACACTATCAATCTTCTCATTTCTTGATAGCAATATACAAAATTTAGCAAAACAAGAACACTAATAACACTATCAATCTTCTCATTTCTTGATATCAATATACAAAATTTAGCAAAACAAGAACACAAATAACACTATCAATCTTCTCATTTCATGATAACAATATACAAAATTTAGCAAAACAAGATTACTAATAACACTATCAATCTTCTCATTTCTTGATAACAATATACAGATTAGTATGCTAAGAAAAAAGAAGCAAAGAAATAACTCACGTAATAGAGTCTTAAAGATGTGCGTACGAATATAGGAAGCAGTGGTGTGGCCTTTGAAGCCATCATAAATTCAAACGAACAGTGCGTCATGACTTACATCGACTTGGTTGTGATCTTCCATATCCTTATTTGACTGAACAGAAGCCATGGAAAATTCCCCATGGCAATGCCTTTCATTTTTGAGAGATTTTGCTAAAGGGTCAGCGTCAAACGTTTCTTGATAACAAGAACACTAATAACACTATCAATCTTCTCATTTTTTGATAACAATATACAATATTTAGCAAAACAAGAAAACTAATAACACTATCAACCTTCTCATTTCTTGATAACAATATACAAAATTTAGCAAAACAAGAACAGTAATAACACTATCAATCTTCTCATTTCTTGATAATAATATACAAAATTTAGCAAAACAAGGACACTAATAACACTATCAATCTTCTCATTTCTTGATAACAATATACAGATAAGTATGCTAAGAAAAAAGAAGCAAAGAAATAACTTACTTAATAGAGTCCTAAAGATGTGCGTTTGGATATAGGAAGCAGTGGTGTGGCCTTTGAAGCCATCATAAATTCAAACGAACAGTGCGCCATGGCTTACATCGACTTGGTTGTGATCTTCCATATCCTTATTTGACTTAAAAGAAGCCATGGAGAATTCCCCATGGCAATGCCTTTCATTTTTGTGAGATTTTGCTAAAGGGTCAGCGTCAAACGTTTCTTGATAACAAGAACACTAATAACACTATCAATCTTCTCATTTCTTGATAACAATATACAATATTTAGCAAAACAAGAACACTAATAACACTATCAACCTTCTCATTTCTTGATAATAATATACAAAATTTAGCAAAACAAGAAGACTAATAACACTATCAATCTTCTCATTTCTTGATAACAATATACAAAATTTAGCAAAACAAGAACACTAATAACACTATCAATCTTCTCATTTCTTGATAACAATATACAAAATTTAGCAAAACAAGAACACTAATAACACTATCAATCTTCTCATTTCTTGATAACAATATACAGATTAGTATGCTAAGAAAAAAGAAGCAAAGAAATAACTCACGTAATAGAGTCCTAAAGATGTGCGTACGAATATAGGAAGCAGTGGTGTGGCCTTTGAAGCCATCATAAATTCAAACGAACAGTGCGTCATGACTTACATAGACTTGGTTGTGATCTTCCATATCCTTATTTGACTGAACAAAAGTCATGAAGAATTCCCCATGGCAATGCCTTTCATTTTTGAGAGATTTTGATAAAGGGTCAGCGTCAAACGTTTCTTGATAACAAGAACACTAATAACACTATCAATCTTTTCATTTCTTGATAACAATATACAAAATTAGCAAAACAAGAAGACTAATAACACTATCAATCTTCTCATTTCTTGATAGCAATATACAAAATTTAGCAAAACAAGAACACTAATAACACTATCAATCTTCTCATTTCTTGATATCAATATACAAAATTTAGCAAAACAAGAACACAAATAACACTATCAATCTTCTCATTTCTTGATAACAATATACAAAATTTAGCAAAACAAGAACACTAATAACACTATCAATCTTCTCATTTCTTGATAACAATATACAGATTAGTATGCTAAGAAAAAAGAAGCAAAGAAATAACTCACGTAATAGAGTCCTAAAGATGTGCGTACGAATATAGGAAGCAGTGGTGTGGCCTTTGAAGCCATCATAAATTCAAACGAACAGTGCGTCATGACTTACATCGACTTGGTTGTGATCTTCCATATCCTTATTTGACTGAACAGAAGCCATGGAGAATTCCCCATGGCAATGCCTTTCATTTTTGAGAGATTTTGCTAAAGGGTCAGCGTCAAACGTTTCTTCATAACAAGAACACTAATAACACTATCAATCTTCTCATTTCTTGATAACAATAATAAATATTTAGCAAAACAAGAACACTAATAACACTATCAACCTTCTCATTTCTTGATAATAATATACAAAATTTAGCAAAACAAGAAGACTAATAACACTATTAATCTTCACATTTCTTGATAACAATATACAAAATTTAGCAAAACAAGAACACTAATAACACTATCAATCTTCTCATTTCTTGATAACAATATACAAAATTTAGCAAAACAAGAACACTAATAACCCTATCCATCTTCTCATTTCTTGATAACAATATACAAAATTTAGCAAAACAAGAACACTAATAAGACAATTATTCTACTCGTTTCTTGATAACAATATACAAAATTTAGCAAAACAAGAAAACTAATAACAATATCAATCTTCTCATTTCTTGATAACAATATACATAATTTAGGAAAACAAGAACACTAACAACACTATCAATCTTCTCATTTCTTGATAACAAGATTCAAAATTTAGCAAAACAAGAACACTAATAACACTATCAATCTTCTCATTTCTTGATAACAATATACAAAATTTAGTAAAACAAGAACACTAATAACACTATCAATCTTCTCATTTCTTGATAACAATATACAAAATTTATCAAAACAAGAACACTAATAACACTATCAATCTTCTCATTTCTTGATAACAATATACAAAATTTAGCAAAACAAGAACAATAATAACACTATCAATCTTCTCATTTATTGATAATAATATACAAAATTTAGCAAAACAAGGACACTAATAACACTATCAATCTTCTCATTTCTTGATAACAATATTCATATAAGTATGCTAAGAAAAAAGAAGCAAAGAAATAACTTACTTAATAGAGTCCTAAAGATGTGCGTTTGGATATAGGAAGCAGTGGTGTGGCCTTTGAAGCCATCATAAATTCAAACGAACAGTGCGCCATGGCTTACATCGACTTGGTTGTGATCTTCCATATCCTTATTTGACTTAAAAGAAGCCATGGAGAATTCCCCATGGCAATGCCTTTCATTTTTGAGAGATTTTGCTAAAGGGTCAGCGTCAAACGTTTCTTGATAACAAGAACACTAATAACACTATCAATCTTCTCATTTCTTGATAACAATATACAATATTTAGCAAAACAAGAACACTAATAACACTATCAACCTTCTCATTTCTTGATAATAATATACAAAATTTAGCAAAACAAGAAGACTAATAACACTATCAATCTTCTCATTTCTTGATAACAATATACAAAATTTAGCAAAACAAGAACACTAATAACACTATCAATCTTCTCATTTCTTGATAACAATATACAAAATTTAGCAAAACAAGAACACTAATAACACTATCAATCTTCTCATTTCTTGATAACAATCTACAGATTAGTATGCTAAGAAAAAAGAAGCAAAGAAATAACTCACGTAATAGAGTCCTAAAGATGTGCGTACGAATATAGGAAGCAGTGGTGTGGCCTTTGAAGCCATCATAAATTCGAACGAACAGTGCGTCATGACTTACATAGACTTGGTTGTGATCTTCCATATCCTTATTTGACTGAACAAAAGTCATGAAGAATTCCCCATGGCAATGCCTTTCATTTTTGAGAGATTTTGATAAAGGGTCAGCGTCAAACGTTTCTTGATAACAAGAACACTAATAACACTATCAATCTTTTCATTTCTTGATAACAATATACAAAATTAGCAAAACAAGAAGACTAATAACACTATCAATCTTCTCATTTCTTGATAGCAATATACAAAATTTAGCAAAACAAGAACACTAATAACACTATCAATCTTCTCATTTCTTGATATCAATATACAAAATTTAGCAAAACAAGAACACAAATAACACTATCAATCTTCTCATTTCTTGATAACAATATACAAAATTTAGCAAAACAAGAACACTAATAACACTATCAATCTTCTCATTTCTTGATAACAATATACAGATTAGTATGCTAAGAAAAAAGAAGCAAAGAAATAACTCACGTAATAGAGTCCTAAAGATGTGCGTACGAATATAGGAAGCAGTGGTGTGGCCTTTGAAGCCATCATAAATTCAAACGAACAGTGCGTCATGACTTACATCGACTTGGTTGTGATCTTCCATATCCTTATTTGACTGAACAGAAGCCATGGAGAATTCCCCATGGCAATGCCTTTTGTAACACCCTTCTAAATACCCCAAATATTTAATTAAAACAACAGCATATAAATCAATATCAGAGTAATCATGCACCAAGGGTGTCACATAATACTTCACATAATTCACCGTAAAAATCAGTCATGCTCATTATTTAATCCAACATGAACACTTCTTTAAAAATTCGCAGCGGATAGAAACATTCAACATCTGTAATATCTTAAAATTAACATTTATTCAACAAATAAAACATCCCGTCCCGATGTACATCTATCAGAGCATGACCCACTAAAACCACTCTAGACTTCAAGCACTAGCTTCTACTCAACTCACTGCTCGTTACCTGAAAAATATAGCTGTAAGGGTGAGTTCCTCAATCGATATAACAAATATTATAAATCATCATGTTATGTTAAGTAACTTTACACGTTAATCACCCACATCATATCGTGCATTCGGTAGCAGCATATTCAACTCAACATCATATTCAAACACAACGTAAATGCAACTCAAATGAGACTCGACTCTTCATGCATGTGGTACCATTTGGAGTAAAACTCCCAACTTAAAATCATTGCCAGTTTAGTGGGCATCAAGGCATAAGCCTTCAACTTTCAACTTAAAATTTTTGCCAATCCAGGCCAACGTGGTGTGAGCAAAAGCCCCATAATTTTTTTTTGCCAATCCAGGCCAACGTGGTGTGAGCAAAAGCCCCATAATTTTTGCCAATCCAGGCCAACGTGGTGTGAGCAAAAGCCCCATAATTTTGCCAATCCAGGCCAACGTGGTGTGAGCAAAAGCCCCGACTTAATGCATATGAATGTATATGGCATGTACGACTTGAAAGTTCAACAACATAATAACAACGACAACATAACAGCTTTTTCAGCAACAACAACTTAAAAATCAACTTTGGCTCATCAGCCTACAACTCAGCATTTTCAACAAAACAACTTATATTCAACTTTGGCTCATCAGCCTACAACTTAATATTTTCCACAGAGACAACTTATCAACATATTTGCATCAACATTTCGCAACATAGACTCCACGAATTTATTTATCACAATTGGATACAATAGGACAATCACCAACTACACTTACATCATAAAAATCAACCATTTTTACATACTGCAACAGTGTTAACCGGTTAACGCTATAGGTTAACCGGTTAACGCAGGACAAAAATACATTTTCTGGCAAAACGCAACAGTGTTAACCGGTTAACGCTATAGGTTAACCGGTTAACGCAGGCAAAACTCAACATTTTTCACACTTTATAACAGTGTTAACCGGTTAACACCCTGGGTTAACCGGTTAACGCAGACGAAACAGCGTTTCCGCATTTTCCGCCGTTGGAGGACTTCCGGACCTCCGATTCAACTTCCGTAAAAAGCTATACGCTCAGAAATTCACAATACACTCAAACACAAATTCAATTTCAGCTTTAATACAACTTATTCAACATAATTTCTCAACATTCTAAATCTCAATTAGGGTCAATCGACGGCTTATCACTACCCATTACATGTTAATCGATAATACCCATTAAACGACGATAAACCCCCCTTACCTTAACAATCCGGCAACTCTTCGAGCTTCAAGCTTTTCCGTTCTCCAACCTTTGCTCTACAGCTCTTTGCCCTTTTCCTCTTCTCTGCAGCTTCTCAGTTTTCACGTAAAAACCTTTTCCAAAAATGAAAACCTTTTCTCTTATTCCACTTATATATTTTCCAAATAATTATTATTCCAAAATAATAATAATAATCCAATAATTCAATTTATTTAATTAAATTATTAAATATATTATTAACTTAATTAAATAATTCTTTTACTTTATTTGGGGTGTTACAACTCTCCCCCACTAAAAGAGTTTTCGTCCTCGAAAACATACCTCAAACAAATAACTCTGGATAGGACTCCTTCATCTGACTCTCCAGTTCCCAAGTCACATTGCCACCTGCTGGTCCTCCCCAAGCTACCTTCACTAAGGCAATCTCTTTACCCCGCAACTGCTTCAACTCTCGATCCTCGATCCTCATAGGCGATGTTTCAATAGTCAGGTTATCTCTCACCTGTACATCATCCACTTGGACTACATGCGACGGATCATGAATGTACCTCCTCAACTGAGACACATGAAAAACCTCATGCAAATTCGCAAGTGACGGCGGTAAAGCGATACGATAGGCTACCTCTCCTATCCTCTCTAAAATCTGATAAGGACCAATAAATCGAGGTGTCAACTTCTTCGACTTCAAAGCCCGACCAACACCTGTTATCGGAGTAACACGAAGAAACACATGATCTCCCTCTTGAAACTCAAGTGACTTCCTCCTCTTGTCATGATAACTCTTCTGACGACTCTGAGCCATCCTCATCTTCTCCTGAATCATCTTAATCTTTTTGTAGTCTGTTGAACAATTTCCGGTCCGACCACAGCACTCTCACCGGACTCACACCAACATAACGGTGTCCGACATCTCCTACCATACAAAGCTTCAAACGGCGCCATACCAATGCTCGAATGAAAACTATTGTTGTAGGTAAACTCAATCAACGGTAAATAACAATCCCAACCACCTCCTTTTTCCAAAACACAAGCTCTCAAAAGATCTTCTAATGACTGAATCGTCCTCTCAGTCTGACCGTCAGTCTGCGGATGATATGCAGAACTCAATCTCAGCTTAGTTCCCAAAGCTCTCTGCAAACCTTCCCAGAACTTCGATGTAAATCTAGGATCTCTGTCCGAAACAATACTCGACGGAATACCATGCAAACTTACAATCTTCTCAATATACAACTCAGCCAATTTTTCTAACGGATAATCCATTCTAATCGGAATGAAATGAGCCGACTTTGTTAATCTGTCAACAATCACCCAAATAGCTTCAAAATTCTTACTTGTCCTCGGTAAACCAGAAACAAAATCCATACTGATACTATCCCACTTCCACTCTGGAATAGCCAACGGTTGCATTAGCCCCGACGGCTTCTGATGCTCAATCTTTGACTTCTGACAAGTCAAACAAGAATAGACAAAACTCGCAATTTCTCTTTTCATTCCCGGCCACCAAAATAACTTCTTCAAATCATGATACATCTTCGTAGCTCCAGGATGAATACTCAGACCACTACGATGTCCTTCCTCAAGAATACTCTTCTTAAGCTCGGTAACATCCGGAATACACACCCGACTACCAAACTTCAAAATACCATTCTCATCAACTCTGAATTCGCCACCTTGACCTTGATTCACTAGAGTCAACTTATCAACCAAAAGCATATCAGATTTCTGACCCTCTCTGATCTCATCCAGAATACCACTTGTCAACTTCAACATTCCCAATTTAACACTATTGTGAGTACTCTCACACACCAAACTCAAGTCTCTAAACTGCTCAATCAAATCCAATTCCTTAACCATTAACATAGACATATGTAATGATTTCCGACTCAATGCATCAGCCACTACGTTTGCTTTACCCGGATGGTAATTCAACCCAAAGTCATAATCCTTCAGAAACTCTAACCATCTTCTCTGCCTCATATTCAGCTCTTTCTGATCAAACAAATACTTTAAACTTTTGTGGTCACTGAAAACCTCAAATCTTGACCCGTACAAGTAATGTCTCCATAACTTCAGAACAAACACCACAGCTGCCAACTCTAAATCGTGCGTCGGATAGTTCCTCTCATGAACCCTCAGTTGTCTTGAAGCATAAGCTATAACCTGCTTATTCTGCATCAACACGCCACCCAAACCCAACAATGAAGCATCGCAATAAACTTCAAATGATTCCGACGAACTCGGTAATATCAGAATAGGAGCAGTAGTCAACCTTCTCTTTAGCTCTTGGAAACCTTCTTCACATTTTGAATCCCAAACAAACGCTTGCCCCTTTCTAGTCAACATCGTCAACGGTAACGCCAACTTAGAAAATCCCTCAATGAACTTCCTATAATAACCAGCCAAACCAAGAAAACTTCGAATCTCAGCAACAGACTTCGGAGCTTCCCACTTAGATACCGCTTCTATCTTAGAAGGATCAACAGCAACGCCACCTCTTGAAATCACATGACCAAGAAAACTCACCTCTTCTAACCAAAATTCACATTTAGACAGTTTAGCAAATAACTTCTTTTCTCGTAGGACTTCTAAAACCACTCTCAAATGTTCAGCATGCTCTTCTTCAGATTTCGAATACACCAAAATATCATCAATAAACACCACAACAAACTTGTCTAGGTACGGATGGAAAATCCTATTCATATACTCCATAAATACTCCAGGTGCATTAGTCACACCAAAAGGCATTACAGAATACTCATAATGTCCATACCTTGTTCTGAAAGCAGTCTTCTGAATATCCTCTGTTTTCACACGGATCTGATGATACCCAGATCTCAAATCTATTTTACTGAACACACTTGCACCAACTAACTGATCCATCAAATCATCAATCCTCGGCAAAGGATACCGATTCTTGATCGTCACTTTATTCAGTTGCCTGTAGTCCACACACAACCTCATAGTACCTTCTTTCTTCTTAACCAATAGCACTGGTGCACCCCACGGTGACACACTCGGACGAATAAATTTCTTATCCAATAGATCTTCCAACTGACTCTTCAATTCAGTTAACTCAACAGCAGACATACGGTACGGAGCCATCGATATCGGCCTAGTACCAGGTACCAAGTCAATAGAGAACTCCACTTCAGGCTCTGGCGGCAATTCATTCACTTCTTCCGGAAACACATCAGGAAAATCACACACCACAGCTAGATTGCCAATCACCAGTTTATCCTTAGCCTCCAAAGTCGCTAACAGCATAAACAACTCTGCCCCATCAGCTACTTCCTCATCCACTTGTCTCGCTGATAGAAACAAACTCTTTCCTTCCTCACTCTCAGGAAATATCACAGTCTTATCAAAACAATTGATAGAAACTCGGTTAAACACCAACCAGTTCATACCCAGAATAACATCAATCTGCACTAGTGGAAGACACACTAGGTCCATCCCAAAGTCCCTACCAAAAATACTCAAAGGACAATTCAAACAAACTGAAGTAGTAGTCACTGAACCCTTCGCAGGAGTATCAATTACCATACTACCAAACATCTCAGATATCTCTAACTTAAGTTTCACAGCACAATCCAAAGATATAAAGGAATGAGTCGCACCTGTGTCAATAATAGCTACAAGAGGAAAGCCATTAATATAACACGTACCTCGGATCAAACGATCATCTGCAGAAGTCTCAGAACCCGATAAAGCAAAGACCTTGCCTCCTGACTGATTCCCTTTCTTCGGCTTCTGACACTGACTTCCAATATGCCCTTCTTCTCCGCAATTAAAACAAATCACTTCCTTGTGCTTGCAATCAGCTATTGCATGGCCAATCTTACCACAGCGAAAACACCTCTTTTCTTCAGCAGTGCATACATTACTCTTATGACCAGCCTGACCACACTTGAAGCAAACTATACCAGTAGGAGCACCTCCCCCGCTAGCTCTCTGAGCCGGAGCAGCTCTTTGTCTCCCTTTTCCAGCTGGAACATCATACGGCTTGCCACGGTTTTGATGTTGCTTGCCTCTGCGGTCACTGACAATCTTGTAATGAGCATTATTGTCTTCTTCAAATATCCTGCAGCTATCAACCAAATCAGTAAAAATGCGTATCTTCTGATACCCAACAGCTTTCTTAATTTCAGAGCGCAATCCGTTCTCAAACTTGATGCACTTCGAAAATTCAGCACCACCACCAGTGTAATGAGGATAAAATTTGGACAACTCCACAAATTTCGCAGCATAATCAGTGACAGACATGTTTCCTTGCTTCAGCTCAAGGAATTCAATTTCCTTCTTACCACGGACATCTTCCGGATAATACTTTCTCAGGAATTCCCTACGGAATACATCCCAAGTAATGACTTCACCTGCCACGGTCAACTTCTCGTGAGTCTCTAGCCACCAGTCATCAGCTTCGACTGCTAGCATGTGAGTACCATACCGAACCTTCTGAGCTGGAGTGCAATCCATAACACGGAAGATTCTTTCAATCTCTTTCAACCATCCCAAGGCTGCATCTGGATCATGCTTCCCTTTAAACACCGGCGGATTCTCTCTCTGAAAAGTCGCCAAGCTACGTGATCCAGCATCTCCACCAGCATTTGGCAAGTTCTGCACCGCTTGTGCCATTGCTTGCATTGCGGCAGCCATTGCAGCGTCATTCCTTCCAGCCATTTCAACTTATCAATACAACACAACTTAACGTTAGATTAATAACAATTACACAATTGTTAGACAGTAACAACACGACAACTGGCCGGACAGACCAACCTGCTCTGATACCACTAATGTAACACCCTTCTAAATACCCCAAATATTTAATCAAAACAACAACATATAAATCAATATCAGAGTAATCATGCACCAAGGGTGTCACATAATACTTCACATAATTCACCGTAAAAATCAGTCATGCTCATTATTTAATCCAACATGAACACTTCTTTAAAAATTCGCAGCGGATAGAAACATTCAACATCTGTAATATCTTAAAATTAACATTTATTCAACAAATAAAACATCCCGTCCCGATGTTACATCTATCAGAGCATGACCCACTAAAACCACTCTAGACTTCAAGCACTAGCTTCTACTCAACTCACTGCTCGTTACCTGAAAAATATAGCTGTAAGGGTGAGTTCCTCAATCGATATAACAAATATTATAAATCATCATGTTATGTTAAGTAACTTTACACGTTAATCACCCACATCATATCGTGCATTCGGTAGCAGCATATTCAACTCAACATCATATTCAAACACAACGTAAATGCAACTCAAATGAGACTCGACTCTTCATGCATGTGGTACCATTTGGAGTAAAACTCCCAACTTAAAATCATTGCCAGTTTAGTGGGCATCAAGGCATAAGCCTTCAACTTTCAACTTAAAATTTTTGCCAATCCAGGCCAACGTGGTGTGAGCAAAAGCCCCATAATTTTTTTTTTGCCAATCCAGGCCAACGTGGTGTGAGCAAAAGCCCCATAATTTTTGCCAATCCAGGCCAACGTGGTGTGAGCAAAAGCCCCATAATTTTTGCCAATCCAGGCCAACGTGGTGTGAGCAAAAGCCCCGACTTAATGCATATGAATGTATATGGCATGTACGACTTGAAAGTTCAACAACATAATAACAACGACAACATAACAGCTTTTTCAGCAACAACAACTTAAAAATCAACTTTGGCTCATCAGCCTACAACCCAGCATTTTCAACAAAACAACTTATATTCAACTTTGGCTCATCAGCCTACAACTTAATATTTTCCACAGAGACAACTTATCAACATATTTGCATCAACATTTCGCAACATAGACTCCACGAATTTATTTATCACAATTGGATACAATAGGACAATCACCAACTACACTTACATCATAAAAATCAACCATTTTTACATACTGCAACAGTGTTAACCGGTTAACGCTATAGGTTAACCGGTTAACGCAGGACAAAAATACATTTTCTGGCAAAACGCAACAGTGTTAACCGGTTAACGCTATAGGTTAACCGGTTAACGCAGGCAAAACTCAACATTTTTCACACTTTATAACAGTGTTAACCGGTTAACACCCTGGGTTAACCGGTTAACGCAGACGAAACAGCAGTTCCTGCGCTAACACAAGGCAGAATGCAGCGTTTCCGCATTTTCCGCCGTTGGAGGACTTCCGGACCTCCGATTCAACTTCCGTAAAAAGCTATACGCTCAGAAATTCACAATACACTCAAACACAAATTCAATTTCAGCTTTAATACAACTTATTCAACATAATTTCTCAACATTCTAAATCTCAATTAGGGTCAATCGACGGCTTATCACTACCCATTACATGTTAATCGATAATACCCATTAAACGACGATAAACCCCCCTTACCTTAACAATCCGGCAACTCTTCGAGCTTCAAGCTTTTCCGTTCTCCAACCTTTGCTCTACAGCTCTTTGCCCTTTTCCTCTTCTCTGCAGCTTCTCAGTTTTCACGTAAAAACCTTTTCCAAAAAATGAAAACCTTTTCTCTTATTCCACTTATATATTTTCCAAATAATTATTATTCCAAAATAATAATAATAATCCAATAATTCAATTTATTTAATTAAATTATTAAATATATTATTAACTTAATTAAATTAATTCTTTTACTTTATTTGGGGTGTTACACCTTTCATTTTTGAGAGATTTTGCTAAAGGGTCAGCGTCAAACGTTTCTTCATAACAAGAACACTAATAACACTATCAATATTCTCATTTCTTGATAACAATAATAAATATTTAGCAAAACAAGAACACTAATAACACTATCAACCTTCTCATTTCTTGATAATAATATACAAAATTTAGCAAAACAAGAAGACTAATAACACTATTAATCTTCACATTTCTTGATAACAATATACAAAATTTAGCAAAACAAGAACACTAATAACACTATCAATCTTCTCATTTCTTGATAACAATATACAAAATTTAGCAAAACAAGAACACTAATAACCCTATCCATCTTCTCATTTCTTGATAACAATATACAAAATTTAGCAAAACAAGAACACTAATAAGACAATTATTCTACTCGTTTCTTGATAACAATATACAAAATTTAGCAAAACAAGAAAACTAATAACAATATCAATCTTCTCATTTCTTGATAACAATATACATAATTTAGGAAAACAAGAACACTAACAACACTATCAATCTTCTCATTTCTTGATAACAAGATTCAAAATTTAGCAAAACAAGAACACTAATCACACTATCAATCTTCTCATTTCTTGATAACAATATACAAAATTTAGTAAAACAAGAACACTAATAACACTATCAATCTTCTCATTTCTTGATAACAATATACAAAATTTATCAAAACAAGAACACTAATAACACTATCAATCTTCTCATTTCTTGATAACAATATACAAAATTTAGCAAAACAAGAACAATAATAACACTATCAATCTTCTCATTTATTGATAATAATATACAAAATTTAGCAAAACAAGGACACTAATAACACTATCAATCTTCTCATTACTTGATAACAATATTCATATAAGTATGCTAAGAAAAAAGAAGCAAAGAAATAACTCACTTAATAGAGTCCTAAAGATGTGCGTACGAATATAGGAAGCAGTGGTGTGGCCTTTGAAGCCATCATAAATTCAAACGAACAGTGCGTCATGACTTACATCGACATGGTTGTGATCTTCCATATCCTTATTTGACTGAACAGAAGCCATGGAGAATTCCCCATGGCAATGCCTTTCATTTTTCAGAGATTTTGCTAAAGGGTCAGCGTCAAACGTTTCTTCATAACAAGAACACTAATAACACTATCAATCTTCTCATTTCTTGATAACAATATACAATATTTAGCAAAACAAGAACACTAATAACACTATCAACCTTCTCATTTCTTGATAATAATATACAAAATTTAGCAAAACAAGAACACTAATAACGCTATCAATCTTCTCATTTCTTGATATCAATATACAAAATTTAGCAAAACAAGAACACAAATAACACTATCAATCTTCTCATTTCTTGATAACAATATACAAAATATAGCAAAACAAGATTACTAATAACCTTATCAATCTTCTCATTTCTTGATAACAATATACAGATTAGTATGCTAAGAAAAAAGAAGCAAAGAAATAACTCACGTAATAGAGTCCTAAAGATGTGCGTACGAATATAGGAAGCAGTGGTGTGGCCTTTGAAGCCATCATAAATTCAAACGAACAGTGCGTCATGACTTACATCGACTTGGTTGTGATCTTCCATATCCTTATTTGACTGAACAGAAGCCATGGAGAATTCCCCATGGCAATGCCTTTCATTTTTGAGAGATTTTGCTAAAGGGTCAGCGTCAAACGTTTCTTCATAACAAGAACACTAATAACACTATCAATCTTCTCATTTCTTGATAACAATAATAAATATTTAGCAAAACAAGAACACTAATAACACTATCAACCTTCTCATTTCTTGATAATAATATACAAAATTTAGCAAAACAAGAAGACTAATAACAATATCAATCTTCACATTTCTTGATAACAATATACAAAATTTAGCAAAACAAGAACACTAATAACACTATCAATCTTCTCATTTCTTGATAACAATATACAAAATTTAGCAAAACAAGAACACTAATAACCCTATCCATCTTCTCATTTCTTGATAACAATATACAAAATTTAGCAAAACAAGAACACTAATAAGACAATTATTCTACTCGTTTCTTGATAACAATATACAAAATTTAGCAAAACAAGAAAACTAATAACAATATCAATCTTCTCATTTCTTGATAACAATATACATAATTTAGGAAAACAAGAACACTAACAACACTATCAATCTTCTCATTTCTTGATAACAAGATTCAAAATTTAGCAAAACAAGAACACTAATAACACTATCAATCTTCTCATTTCTTGATAACAATATACAAAATTTAGTAAAACAAGAACACTAATAACACTATCAATCTTCTCATTTCTTGATAACAATATACAAAATTTATCAAAACAAGAACACTAATAACACTATCAATCTTCTCATTTCTTGATAACAATATACAAAATTTAGCAAAACAAGAACAATAATAACACTATCAATCTTCTCATTTATTGATAATAATATACAAAATTTAGCAAAACAAGGACACTAATAACACTATCAATCTTCTCATTTCTTGATAACAATATTCATATAAGTATGCTAAGAAAAAAGAAGCAAAGAAATAACTCACTTAATAGAGTCCTAAAGATGTGCGTACGAATATAGGAAGCAGTGGTGTGGCCTTTGAAGCCATCATAAATTCAAACGAACAGTGCGTCATGACTTACATCGACTTGGTTGTGATCTTCCATATCCTTATTTGACTGAACAGAAGCCATGGAGAATTCCCCATGGCAATGCCTTTCATTTTTCAGAGATTTTGCTAAAGGGTCAGCGTCAAACGTTTCTTCATAACAAGAACACTAATAACACTATCAATCTTCTCATTTCTTGATAACAATATACAATATTTAGCAAAACAAGAACACTAATAACACTATCAACCTTCTCATTTCTTGATAATAATATACAAAATTTAGCAAAACAAGAAGACTAATAACACTATCAATCTTCTCATTTCTTGATAACAATATACAAAATTTAGCAAAACAAGAACACTAATAACACTATCAATCTTCTCATTTCTTGATAACAATATACAAAATTTAGCAAAACAAGAACACTAATAACCCTATCAATCTTCTCATTTCTTGATAACAATATACAGATTAGTATGCTAAGAAAAAAGAAGCAAAGAAATAACTCACGTAATAGAGTCCTAAAGATGTGCGTACGAATATAGGAAGCAGTGGTGTGGCCTTTGAAGCCATCATAAATTCAAACGAACAGTGCGTCATGACTTACATCGACTTGGTTGTGATCTTCCATATCCTTATTTGATTGAACAGAAGCCATGGAGAATTCCCCATGGCAATGCCTTTCATTTTTGAGAGATTTTGATAAAGGGTCAGCATCAAACGTTTCTTGATAACAAGAACACTAATAACACTATCAATCTTCTCATTTCTTGATAACAATATACAAAATTAGCAAAACAAGAAGACTAATAACACTATCAATCTTCTCATTTCTTGATAGCAATATACAAAATTTAGCAAAACAAGAACACTAATAACACTATCAATCTTCTCATTTCTTGATATCAATATACAAAATTTAGCAAAACAAGAACACAAATAACACTATCAATCTTCTCATTTCTTGATAACAATATACAAAATTTAGCAAAACAAGATTACTAATAACACTATCAATCTTCTCATTTCTTGATAACAATATACAGATTAGTATGCTAAGAAAAAAGAAGCAAAGAAATAACTCACGTAATAGAGTCTTAAAGATGTGCGTACGAATATAGGAAGCAGTGGTGTGGCCTTTGAAGCCATCATAAATTCAAACGAACAGTGCGTCATGACTTACATCGACTTGGTTGTGATCTTCCATATCCTTATTTGACTGAACAGAAGCCATGGAGAATTCCCCATGGCAATGCCTTTCATTTTTTAGAGATTTTGCTAAAGGGTCAGCGTCAAACGTTTCTTGATAACAAGAACACTAATAACACTATCAATCTTCTCATTTTTTGATAACAATATACAATATTTAGCAAAACAAGAAAACTAATAACACTATCAACCTTCTCATTTCTTGATAACAATTTACAAAATTTAGCAAAACAAGAACAGTAATAACACTATCAATCTTCTCATTTCTTGATAATAATATACAAAATTTAGCAAAACAAGGACACTAATAACACTATCAATCTTCTCATTTCTTGATAACAATATTCATATAAGTATGCTAAGAAAAAAGAAGCAAAGAAATAACTCACTTAATAGAGTCCTAAAGATGTGCGTACGAATATAGGAAGCAGTGGTGTGGCCTTTGAAGCCATCATAAATTCAAACGAACAGTGCGTCATGGCTTACATCGACTTGGTTGTGATCTTCCATATCCTTATTTGACTGAACAGAAGCCATGGAGAATTCCCCATGGCAATGCCTTTCATTTTTCAGAGATTTTGCTAAAGGGTCAGCGTCAAACGTTTCTTCATAACAAGAACACTAATAACACTATCAATCTTCTCATTTCTTGATAACAATATACAATATTTAGCAAAACAAGAACACTAATAACACTATCAACCTTCTCATTTCTTGATAATAATATACAAAATTTAGCAAAACAAGAAGACTAATAACACTATCAATCTTCTCATTTCTTGATAACAATATACAAAATTTAGCAAAACAAGAACACTAATAACACTATCAATCTTCTCATTTCTTGATAACAATATACAAAATTTAGCAAAACAAGAACACTAATAACCCTATCAATCTTCTCATTTCTTGATAACAATATACAGATTAGTATGCTAAGAAAAAAGAAGCAAAGAAATAACTCACGTAATAGAGTCCTAAAGATGTGCGTACGAATATAGGAAGCAGTGGTGTGGCCTTTGAAGCCATCATAAATTCAAACGAACAGTGCGTCATGACTTACATCGACTTGGTTGTGATCTTCCATATCCTTATTTGATTGAACAGAAGCCATGGAGAATTCCCCATGGCAATGCCTTTCATTTTTGAGAGATTTTGATAAAGGGTCAGCATCAAACGTTTCTTGATAACAAGAACACTAATAACACTATCAATCTTCTCATTTCTTGATAACAATATACAAAATTAGCAAAACAAGAAGACTAATAACACTATCAATCTTCTCATTTCTTGATAGCAATATACAAAATTTAGCAAAACAAGAACACTAATAACACTATCAATCTTCTCATTTCTTGATATCAATATACAAAATTTAGCAAAACAAGAACACAAATAACACTATCAATCTTCTCATTTCTTGATAACAATATACAAAATTTAGCAAAACAAGATTACTAATAACACTATCAATCTTCTCATTTCTTGATAACAATATACAGATTAGTATGCTAAGAAAAAAGAAGCAAAGAAATAACTCACGTAATAGAGTCTTAAAGATGTGCGTACGAATATAGGAAGCAGTGGTGTGGCCTTTGAAGCCATCATAAATTCAAACGAACAGTGCGTCATGACTTACATCGACTTGGTTGTGATCTTCCATATCCTTATTTGACTGAACAGAAGCCATGGAGAATTCCCCATGGCAATGCCTTTCATTTTTTAGAGATTTTGCTAAAGGGTCAGCGTCAAACGTTTCTTGATAACAAGAACACTAATAACACTATCAATCTTCTCATTTTTTGATAACAATATACAATATTTAGCAAAACAAGAAAACTAATAACACTATCAACCTTCTCATTTCTTGATAACAATTTACAAAATTTAGCAAAACAAGAACAGTAATAACACTATAAATCTTCTCATTTCTTGATAATAATATACAAAATTTAGCAAAACAAGGACACTAATAACACTATCAATCTTCTCATTTCTTGATAACAATATACAGATAAGTATGCTAAGAAAAAAGAAGCAAAGAAATAACTCACTTAATAGAGTCCAAAAGATGTGCGTTTGGATATAGGAAGCAGTGGTGTGGCCTTTGAAGCCATCATAAATTCAAACGAACAGTGCGCCATGGCTTACATCGACTTGGTTGTGATCTTCCATATCCTTATTTGACTTAAAAGAAGCCATGGAGAATTCCCCATGGCAATGCATTTCATTTTTGAGAGATTTTGCTAAAGGGTCAGCGTCAAACGTTTCTTGATAACAAGAACACTAACAACACTATCAATCTTCTCATTTCTTGATAACAATATACAATATTTAGCAAAACAAGAACACTAATAACACTATCAACCTTCTCATTTCTTGATAATAATATACAAAATTTAGCAAAACAAGAAGACTAATAACACTATCAATCTTCTCATTTCATGATAACAATATACAAAATTTAGCAAAACAAGAACACTAATAACACTATCAATCTTCTCATTTCTTGATAACAATATACAAAATTTAGCAAAACAAGAACACTAATAACACTATCAATCTTCTCATTTCTTGATAACAATATACAGATTAGTATGCTAAGAAAAAAGAAGCAAAGAAATAACTCACAGAATAGAGTCCTAAAGATGTGCGTACGAATATAGGAAGCAGTGGTGTGGCCTTTGAAGCCATCATAAATTCAAACGAACAGTGCGTCATGACTTACATAGACTTGGTTGTGATCTTCCATATCCTTATTTGACTGAACAGATGCCATGAAGAATTCCCCATGGCAATGCCTTTCATGTTTGAGAGATTTTGATAAAGGGTCAGCATCAAACGTTTCTTGATAACAAGAACACTAATAACACTATCAATCTTTTCATTTCTTGATAACAATATACAAAATTAGCAAAACAAGAAGACTAATAACACTATCAATCTTCTCATTTCTTGATAGCAATATACAAAATTTAGCAAAACAAGAACACTAATAACACTATCAATCTTCTCATTTCTTGATATCAATATACAAAATTTAGCAAAACAAGAACACAAATAACACTATCAATCTTCTCATTTCATGATAACAATATACAAAATTTAGCAAAACAAGATTACTAATAACACTATCAATCTTCTCATTTCTTGATAACAATATACAGATTAGTATGCTAAGAAAAAAGAAGCAAAGAAATAACTCACGTAATAGAGTCTTAAAGATGTGCGTACGAATATAGGAAGTAGTGGTGTGGCCTTTGAAGCCATCATAAATTCAAACGAACAGTGCGTCATGACTTACATCGACTTGGTTGTGATCTTCCATATCCTTATTTGACTGAACAGAAGCCATGGAAAATTCCCCATGGCAATACCTTTCATTTTTGAGAGATTTTGCTAAAGGGTCAGCGTCAAACGTTTCTTGATAACAAGAACACTAATAACACTATCAATCTTCTCATTTTTTGGTAACAATATACAATATTTAGCAAAACAAGAAAACTAATAACACTATCAACCTTCTCATTTCTTGATAACAATATACAAAATTTAGCAAAACAAGAACAGTAATAACACTACCAATCTTCTCATTTCTTGATAATAATATACAAAATTTAGCAAAACAAGGACACTAATAACACTATCAATCTTTTCATTTCTTGATAACAATATACAGATAAGTATGCTAAGAAAAAAGAAGCAAAGAAATAACTCACTTAATAGAGTCCTAAAGATGTGCGTTTGGATATAGGAAGCAGTGGTATGGCCTTTGAAGCCATCATAAATTCAAACGAACAGTGCGCCATGGCTTACATCGACTTGGTTGTGATCTTCCATATCCTTATTTGACTTAAAAGAAGCCATGGAGAATTCCCCATGGCAATGCCTTTCATTTTTCAGAGATTTTGCTAAAGGGTCAGCGTCAAACGTTTCTTGATAACAAGAACACTAATAACACTATCAATCTTCTCATTTCTTGATAACAATATACAATATTTAGCAAAACAAGAACACTAATAACACTATCAACCTTCTCATTTCTTGATAATAATATACAAAATTTAGCAAAACAAGAAGACTAATAACACTATCAATCTTCTCATTTCTTGATAACAATATACAAAATTTAGCAAAACAAGAACACTAATAACACTATCAATCTTCTCATTTCTTGATAACAATATACAAAATTTAGCAAAACAAGAACACTAATAACACTATCAATCTTCTCATTTCTTGATAACAATATACAGATTAGTATGCTAAGAAAAAAGAAGCAAAGAAATAACTCGCGTAATAGAGTCCTAAAGATGTGCGTACGAATATAGGAAGCAGTGGTGTGGCCTTTGAAGCCATCATAAATTCAAACGAACAGTGCGTCATGACTTACATAGACTTGGTTGTGATCTTCCGTATCCTTATTTGACTGAACAAAAGTCATGAAGAATTCCCCATGGCAATGCCTTTCATTTTTGAGAGATTTTGATAAAGGGTCAGCGTCAAACGTTTCTTGATAACAAGAACACTAATAACACTATCAATCTTTTCATTTCTTGATAACAATATACAAAATTAGCAAAACAAGAAGACTAATAACACTATCAATCTTCTCATTTCTTAATAGCAAAATACAAAATTTAGCAAAACAAGAACACTAATAACACTATCAATCTTCTCATTTCTTGATATCAATATACAAAATTTAGCAAAACAAGAACACAAATAACACTATCAATCTTCTCATTTCTTGATAACAATATACAAAATTTAGCAAAACAAGAACACTAATAACACTATCAATCTTCTCATTTTTTGATAACAATATACAGATTAGTATGCTAAGAAAAAAGAAGCAAAGAAATAACTCACGTAATAGAGTCCTAAAGATGTGCGTACGAATATAGGAAGCAGTGGTGTGGCCTTTGAAGCCATCATAAATTCAAACGAACAGTGCGTCATGACTTACATCGACTTGGTTGTGATCTTCCATATCCTTATTTGACTGAACAGAAGCCATGGAGAATTCCCCATGGCAATGCCTTTCATTTTTGAGAGATTTTGCTAAAGGGTCAGCGTCAAACGTTTCTTCATAACAAGAACACTAATAACACTATCAATCTTCTCATTTCTTGATAACAATAATAAATATTTAGCAAAACAAGAACACTAATAACACTATCAACCTTCTCATTTCTTGATAATAATATACAAAATTTAGCAAAACAAGAAGACTAATAACACTATCAATCTTCACATTTCTTGATAACAATATACAAAATTTAGCAAAACAAGAACACTAATAACACTATCAATCTTCTCATTTCTTGATAACAATATACAAAATTTAGCAAAACAAGAACACTAATAACCCTATCCATCTTCTCATTTCTTGATAACAATATACAAAATTTAGCAAAACAAGAACACTAATAAGACAATTATTCTTCTCGTTTCTTGATAACAATATACAAAATTTAGCAAAACAAGAACACTAATAAGACAATTATTCTTCTCGTTTCTTGATAACAATATACAAAATTTAGCAAAACAAGAAAACTAATAACAATATCAATCTTCTCATTTCTTGATAACAATATACATAATTTAGGAAAACAAGAACACTAACAACACTATCAATCTTCTCATTTCTTGATAACAAGATTCAAAATTTAGCAAAACAAGAACACTAATAACACTATCAATCTTCTCATTTCTTGATAACAATATACAAAATTTAGTAAAACAAGAACACTAATAACACTATCAATCTTCTCATTTCTTGATAACAATATACAAAATTTATCAAAACAAGAACACTAATAACACTATCAATCTTCTCATTTCTTGATAACAATATACAAAATTTAGCAAAACAAGAACAATAATAACACTATCAATCTTCTCATTTATTGATAATAATATACAAAATTTAGCAAAACAAGGACACTAATAACACTATCAATCTTCTCATTTCTTGATAACAATATACATATAAGTATGCTAAGAAAAAAGAAGCAAAGAAATAACTCACTTAATAGAGTCCTAAAGATGTGCGTACGAATATAGGAAGGAGTGGTGTGGCCTTTGAAGCCATCATAAATTCAAACGAACAGTGCGTCATGACTTACATCGACTTGGTTGTGATCTTCCATATCCTTATTTGACTGAACAGAAGCCATGGAGAATTCCCCATGGCAATGCCTTTCATTTTTCAGAGATTTTGCTAAAGGGTCAGCGTCAAATGTTTCTTCATAACAAGAACACTAATAACACTATCAATCTTCTCATTTCTTGATAACAATATACAATATTTAGCAAAACAAGAACACTAATAACACTATCAACCTTCTCATTTCTTGATAATAATATACAAAATTTAGCAAAACAAGAAGACTAATAACACTATCAATCTTCTCATTTCTTGATAACAATATACAAAATTTAACAAAACAAGAACACTAATAACACTATCAATCTTCTCATTTCTTGATAACAATATACAAAATTTAGCAAAACAAGAACACTAATAACACTATCAATCTTCTCATTTCTTGATAACAATATACAGATTAGTATGCTAAGAAAAAATAAGCAAAGAAATAACTGACGTAATAGAGTCCTAAAGATGTGCGTACGAATATAGGAAGCAGTGGTGTGGCCTTTGAAGCCATCATAAATTCAAACGAACAGTGCGTCATGACTTACATCGACTTGGTTGTGATCTTCCATATCCTTATTTGACTGAACAGAAGCCATGGAGAATTCCCCATGGCAATGCCTTTCATTTTTGAGAGATTTTGCTAAAGGGTGAGCGTCAAACGTTTCTTCATAACAAGAACACTAATAACACTATCAATCTTCTCATTTCTTGATAACAATATACAATATTTAGCAAAACAAGAACACTAATAACACTATCAACCTTCTCATTTCTTGATAATAATATACAAAATTTAGCAAAACAAGAAGACTAATAACACTATCAATCTTCACATTTCTTGATAACAATATACAAAATTTAGCAAAACAAGAACACTAATAACACTATCAATCTTCTCATTTCTTGATAACAATATACAAAATTTAGCAAAACAAGAACACTAATAACACTATCAATCTTCTCATTTCTTGATAACAATATACAGATTAGTATGCTAAGAAAAAAGAAGCAAAGAAATAACTCACGTAATAGAGTCCTAAAGATGTGCGTACGAATATAGGAAGCAGTGGTGTGGCCTTTGAAGCCATCATAAATTCAAACGAACAGTGCGTCATGACTTACATAGACTTGGTTGTGATCTTCCATATCCTTATTTGACTGAACAGAAGCCATGAAGAATTCCCCATGGCAATGCCTTTCATTTTTGAGAGATTTTGATAAAGGGTCAGCGTCAAACGTTTCTTGATAACAAGAACACTAATAACACTATCAATCTTTTCATTTCTTGATAACAATATACAAAATTAGCAAAACAAGAAGACTAATAACACTATCAATCTTCTCATTTCTTGATAGCAATATACAAAATTTAGCAAAACAAGAACACTAATAACACTATCAATCTTCTCATTTCTTGATAACAATATACAAAATTTAGCAAAACAAGAACACTAATAACCCTATCCATCTTCTCATTTCTTGATAACAATATACAAAATTTAGCAAAACAAGAACACTAATAAGACAATTATTCTTCTCGTTTCTTGATAACAATATACAAAATTTAGCAAAACAAGAAAACTAATAACAATATCAATCTTCTCATTTCTTGATAACAATATACATAATTTAGGAAAACAAGAACACTAACAACACTATCAATCTTCTCATTTCTTGATAACAAGATTCAAAATTTAGCAAAACAAGAACACTAATAACACTATCAATCTTCTCATTTCTTGATAACAATATACAAAATTTAGTAAAACAAGAACACTAATAACACTATCAATCTTCTCATTTCTTGATAACAATATACCAAATTTATCAAAACAAGAACACTAATAACACTATCAATCTTCTCATTTCTTGATAACAATATACAAAATTTAGCAAAACAAGAACAATAATAACACTATCAATCTTCTCATTTATTGATAATAATATACAAAATTTAGCAAAACAAGGACACTAATAACACTATTAATCTTCTCATTTCTTGATAACGATATACATATAAGTATGCTAAGAAAAAAGAAGCAAAGAAATAACTCACTTAATAGAGTCCTAAAGATGTGCGTACAAATATAGGAAGGAGTGGTGTGGCCTTTGAAGCTATCGTAAATTCAAACGAACAGTGCGTCATGACTTACATCGACTTGGTTGTGATCTTCCATATCCTTATTTGACTGAACAGAAGCCATGGAGAATTCCCCATGACAATGCCTTTCATTTTTCAGAGATTTTGCTAAAGGGTCAGCGTCAAACGTTTCTTCATAACAAGAACACTAATAACACTATCAATCTTCTCATTTCTTGATAACAATATACAATATTTAGCAAAACAAGAACACTAATAACACTATCAACCTTCTCATTTCTTGATAATAATATACAAAATTTAGCAAAACAAGAAGACTAATAACACTATCAATCTTCTCATTTCTTGATAACAATATACAAAATTTAGCAAAACAAGAACACTAATAACACTATCAATCTTCTCATTTCTTGATAACAATATACAAAATTTAGCAAAACAAGAACACTAATAACACTATCAATCTTCTCATTTCTTGATAACAATATACAGATTAGTATGCTAAGAAAAAAGAAGCAAAGAAATAACTCACGTAATAGAGTCCTAAAGATGTGCGTACGAATATAGGAAGCAGTGGTGTGGCCTTTGAAGCCATCATAAATTCAAACGAACAGTGCGTCATGACTTACATCGACTTGGTTGTGATCTTCCATATCCTTATTTGACTGAACAGAAGCCATGGAGAATTCCCCATGGCAATGCCTTTCATTTTTGAGAGATTTTGCTAAAGGGTGAGCCTCAAACGTTTCTTCATAACAAGAACACTAATAACACTATCAATCTTCTCATTTCTTGATAACAATATACAATATTTAGCAAAACAAGAACACTAATAACACTATCAACCTTCTCATTTCTTGATAATAATATACAAAATTTAGCAAAACAAGAAGACTAATAACACTATCAATCTTCACATTTCTTGATAACAATATACAAAATTTAGCAAAACAAGAACACTAATAACACTATCAATCTTCTCATTTCTTGATAACAATATACAAAATTTAGCAAAACAAGAACACTAATAACACTATCAATCTTCTCATTTCTTGATAACAATATACAGATTAGTATGCTAAGAAAAAAGAAGCAAAGAAATAACTCACGTAATAGAGTCCTAAAGATGTGCGTACGAATATAGGAAGCAGTGGTGTGGCCTTTGAAGCCATCATAAATTCAAACGAACAGTGCGTCATGACTTACATAGACTTGGTTGTGATCTTCCATATCCTTATTTGACTGAACAGAAGCCATGAAGAATTCCCCATGGCAATGCCTTTCATTTTTGAGAGATTTTGTAAAAGGGTCAGCGTCAAACGTTTCTTGATAACAAGAACACTAATAACACTATCAATCTTTTCATTTCTTGATAACAATATACAAAATTAGCAAAACAAGAAGACTAATAACACTATCAATCTTCTCATTTCTTGATAGCAATATACAAAATTTAGCAAAACAAGAACACTAATAACACTATCAATCTTCTCATTTCTTGATAACAATATACAAAATTTAGCAAAACAAGAACACTAATAACCCTATCCATCTTCTCATTTCTTGATAACAATATACAAAATTTAGCAAAACAAGAACACTAATAAGACAATTATTCTTCTCGTTTCTTGATAACAATATACAAAATTTAGCAAAACAAGAAAACTAATAACACTATCAATCTTCTCATTTCTTGATAACAATATACATAATTTAGGAAAACAAGAACACTAACAACACGATCAATCTTCTCATTTCTTGATAACAAGATTCAAAATTTAGCAAAACAAGAACACTAATAACACTATCAATCTTCTCATTTCTTGATAACAATATACAAAATTTAGTAAAACAAGAACACTAATAACACTATCAATCTTCTCATTTCTTGATAACAATATACCAAATTTATCAAAACAAGAACACTAATAACACTATCAATCTTCTCATTTCTTGATAACAATATACAAAATTTAGCAAAACAAGAACAATAATAACACTATCAATCTTCTCATTTATTGATAATAATATACAAAATTTAGCAAAACAAGGATACTAATAACACTATTAATCTTCTCATTTCTTGATAACGATATACATATAAGTATGCTAAGAAAAAAGAAGCAAAGAAATAACTCACTTAATAGAGTCCTAAAGATGTGCGTACGAATATAGGAAGGAGTGGTGTGGCCTTTGAAGCCATCATAAATTCAAACGAACAGTGCGTCATGACTTACATCGACTTGGTTGTGATCTTCCATATCCTTATTTGACTGAACAAAAGCCATGGAGTATTCCCCATGACAATGCCTTTCATTTTTCAGAGATTTTGCTAAAGGGTCAGCGTCAAACGTTTCTTCATAACAAGAACACTAATAACACTATCAATCTTCTCATTTCATGATAACAATATACAATATTTAGCAAAACAAGAACACTAATAACACTATCAACCTTCTCATTTCTTGATAATAATATACAAAATTTAGCAAAACAAGAAGACTAATAACACTATCAATCTTCTCATTTCTTGATAACAATATAGAAAATTTAGCAAAACTAGAACACTAATAACACTATCAATCTTCTCATTTCTTGAAAACAATATACAAAATTTAGCAAAACAAGAACACTAATAACACTATCAATCTTCTCATTTCTTGATAACAATATACAGATTAGTATGCTAAGAAAAAAGAAGCAAAGAAATAACTCACGTAATAGAGTCCTAAAGATGTGCGTACGAATATAGGAAGCAGTGGTGTGGCCTTTGAAGCCATCGTAAATTCAAACGAACAGTGCGTCATGACTTACATCGACTTGGTTGTGATCTTCCATATCCTTATTTGACTGAACAGAAGCCATGGAGAATTCCCCATGGCAATGCCTTTCATTTTTGAGAGATTTTGCTAAAGGGTCAGCGTCAAACGTTTCTTCATAACAAGAACACTAATAACACTATCAATCTTCTCATTTCTTGATAACAATATACAATATTTAGCAAAACAAGAACACTAATAACACTATCAACCTTCTCATTTCTTGATAATAATATACAAAATTTAGCAAAACAAGAAGACTAATAACACTATCAATCTTCTCATTTCTTGATAACAATATACAAAATTTAGCAAAACAAGAACACTAATAACACTATCAATCTTCTCATTTCTTGATAACAATATACAAAATTTAGCAAAACAATAACACTAATAACACTATCAATCTTCTCATTTCTTGATAACAATATACAGATTAGTATGCTAAGAAAAAAGAAGCAAAGAAATAACTCACGTAATAGAGTCCTAAAGATGTGCGTACGAATATAGGAAGCAGTGGTGTGGCCTTTGAAGCCATCATAAATTCAAACGAACAGTGCGTCATGACTTACATCGACTTGGTTGTGATCTTCCATATCCTTATTTGACTGAACAGAAGCCATGGAGAATTCCCCATGGCAATGCCTTTCATTTTTGAGAGAGTTTGCTAAAGGGTGAGCGTCAAACGTTTCTTCATAACAAGAACACTAATAACACTATCAATCTTCTCATTTCTTGATAACAATATACAATATTTAGCAAAACAAGAACACTAATAACACTATCAACCTTCTCATTTCTTGATAATAATATACAAAATTTAGCAAAACAAGAAGACTAATAACACTATCAATCTTCACATTTCTTGATAACAATATACAAAATTTAGCAAAACAAGAACACTAATAACACTATCGATCTTCTCATTTCTTGATAACAATATACAAAATTTAGCAAAAAGAGAACACTAATAACACTATCAATCTTCTCATTTCTTGATAACAATATACAGATTAGTATGCTAAGAAAAAAGAAGCAAAGAAATAACTCACGTAATAGAGTCCTAAAGATGTGCGTACGAATATAGGAAGCAGTGGTATGGCCTTTGAAGCCATCATAAATTAAAACGAACAGTGCGTCATGACTTACATAGACTTGGTTGTGATCTTCCATATCCTTATTTGACTGAACAGAAGCCATGAAGAATTCCCCATGGCAATGCCTTTCATTTTTGAGAGATTTTGATAAAGGGTCAGCGTCAAACGTTTCTTGATAACAAGAACACTAATAACACTATCAATCTTCTCATTTCTTGATAACAATAATAAATATTTAGCAAAACAAGAACACTAATAACACTATCAACCTTCTCATTTCTTGATAATAATATACAAAATTTAGCAAAACAAGAAGACTAATAACAATATCAATCTTCACATTTCTTGATAACAATATACAAAATTTAGCAAAACAAGAACACTAATAACACTATCAATCTTCTCATTTCTTGATAACAATATACAAAATTTAGTAAAACAAGAACACTAATAACACTATCAATCTTCTCATTTCTTGATAACAATATACCAAATTTATCAAAACAAGAACACTAATAACACTATCAATCTTCTCATTTCTTGATAACAATATACAAAATTTAGCAAAACAAGAACAATAATAACACTATCAATCTTCTCATTTATTGATAATAATATACAAAATTTAGCAAAACAAGGACACTAATAACACTATTAATCTTCTCATTTCTTGATAACGATATACATATAAGTATGCTAAGAAAAAAGAAGCAAAGAAATAACTCACTTAATAGAGTCCTAAAGATGTGCGTACGAATATAGGAAGGAGTGGTGTGGCCTTTGAAGCCATCATAAATTCAAACGAACAGTGCGTCATGACTTACATCGACTTGGTTGTGATCTTCCATATCCTTATTTGACTGAACAAAAGCCATGGAGAATTCCCCATGACAATGCCTTTCATTTTTCAGAGATTTTGCTAAAGGGTCAGCGTCAAACGTTTCTTCATAACAAGAACACTAATAACACTATCAATCTTCTCATTTCATGATAACAATATACAATATTTAGCAAAACAAGAACACTAATAACACTATCAACCTTCTCATTTCTTGATAATAATATACAAAATTTAGCAAAACAAGAAGACTAATAACACTATCAATCTTCTCATTTCTTGATAACAATATAGAAAATTTAGCAAAACTAGAACACTAATAACACTATCAATCTTCTCATTTCTTGAAAACAATATACAAAATTTAGCAAAACAAGAACACTAATAACACTATCAATCTTCTCATTTCTTGATAACAATATACAGATTAGTATGCTAAGAAAAAAGAAGCAAAGAAATAACTCACGTAATAGAGTCCTAAAGATGTGCGTACGAATATAGGAAGCAGTGGTGTGGCCTTTGAAGCCATCGTAAATTCAAACGAACAGTGCGTCATGACTTACATCGACTTGGTTGTGATCTTCCATATCCTTATTTGACTGAACAGAAGCCATGGAGAATTCCCCATGACAATGCCTTTCATTTTTCAGAGATTTTGCTAAAGGGTCAGCGTCAAACGTTTCTTCATAACAAGAACACTAATAACACTATCAATCTTCTCATTTCATGATAACAATATACAATATTTAGCAAAACAAGAACACTAATAACACTATCAACCTTCTCATTTCTTGATAATAATATACAAAATTTAGCAAAACAAGAAGACTAATAACACTATCAATCTTCTCATTTCTTGATAACAATATAGAAAATTTAGCAAAACTAGAACACTAATAACACTATCGATCTTCTCATTTCTTGAAAACAATATACAAAATTTAGCAAAACAAGAACACTAATAACACTATCAATCTTCTCATTTCTTGATAACAATATACAGATTAGTATGCTAAGAAAAAAGAAGCAAAGAAATAACTCACGTAATAGAGTCCTAAAGATGTGCGTACGAATATAGGAAGCAGTGGTGTGGCCTTTGAAGCCATCGTAAATTCAAACGAACAGTGCGTCATGACTTACATAGACTTGGTTGTGATCTTCCATATCCTTATTTGACTGAACAGAAGCCATGGAGAATTCCCCATGGCAATGCCTTTCATTTTTGAGAGATTTTGCTAAAGGGTCAGCGTCAAACGTTTCTTCATAACAAGAACACTAATAACACTATCAATCTTCTCATTTCTTGATAACAATATACAATATTTAGCAAAACAAGAACACTAATAACACTATCAACCTTCTCATTTCTTGATAATAATATACAAAATTTAGCAAAACAAGAAGACTAATAACACTATCAATCTTCACATTTCTTGATAACAATATACAAAATTTAGCAAAACAAGAACACTAATAACACTATCGATCTTCTCATTTCTTGATAACAATATACAAAATTTAGCAAAAAGAGAACACTAATAACACTATCAATCTTCTCATTTCTTGATAACAATATACAGATTAGTATGCTAAGAAAAAAGAAGCAAAGAAATAACTCACGTAATAGAGTCCTAAAGATGTGCGTACGAATATAGGAAGCAGTGGTATGGCCTTTGAAGCCATCATAAATTAAAACGAACAGTGCGTCATGACTTACATAGACTTGGTTGTGATCTTCCATATCCTTATTTGACTGAACAGAAGCCATGAAGAATTCCCCATGGCAATGCCTTTCATTTTTGAGAGATTTTGATAAAGGGTCAGCGTCAAACGTTTCTTGATAACAAGAACACTAATAACACTATCAATCTTCTCATTTCTTGATAACAATAATAAATATTTAGCAAAACAAGAACACTAATAACACTATCAACCTTCTCATTTCTTGATAATAATATACAAAATTTAGCAAAACAAGAAGACTAATAACAATATCAATCTTCACATTTCTTGATAACAATATACAAAATTTAGCAAAACAAGAACACTAATAACACTATCAATCTTCTCATTTCTTGATAACAATATACAAAATTTAGTAAAACAAGAACACTAATAACACTATCAATCTTCTCATTTCTTGATAACAATATACCAAATTTATCAAAACAAGAACACTAATAACACTATCAATCTTCTCATTTCTTGATAACAATATACAAAATTTAGCAAAACAAGAACAATAATAACACTATCAATCTTCTCATTTATTGATAATAATATACAAAATTTAGCAAAACAAGGACACTAATAACACTATTAATCTTCTCATTTCTTGATAACGATATACATATAAGTATGCTAAGAAAAAAGAAGCAAAGAAATAACTCACTTAATAGAGTCCTAAAGATGTGCGTACGAATATAGGAAGGAGTGGTGTGGCCTTTGAAGCCATCATAAATTCAAACGAACAGTGCGTCATGACTTACATCGACTTGGTTGTGATCTTCCATATCCTTATTTGACTGAACAAAAGCCATGGAGAATTCCCCATGACAATGCCTTTCATTTTTCAGAGATTTTGCTAAAGGGTCAGCGTCAAACGTTTCTTCATAACAAGAACACTAATAACACTATCAATCTTCTCATTTCATGATAACAATATACAATATTTAGCAAAACAAGAACACTAATAACACTATCAACCTTCTCATTTCTTGATAATAATATACAAAATTTAGCAAAACAAGAAGACTAATAACACTATCAATCTTCTCATTTCTTGATAACAATATAGAAAATTTAGCAAAACTAGAACACTAATAACACTATCAATCTTCTCATTTCTTGAAAACAATATACAAAATTTAGCAAAACAAGAACACTAATAACACTATCAATCTTCTCATTTCTTGATAACAATATACAGATTAGTATGCTAAGAAAAAAGAAGCAAAGAAATAACTCACGTAATAGAGTCCTAAAGATGTGCGTACGAATATAGGAAGCAGTGGTGTGGCCTTTGAAGCCATCGTAAATTCAAACGAACAGTGCGTCATGACTTACATCGACTTGGTTGTGATCTTCCATATCCTTATTTGACTGAACAGAAGCCATGGAGAATTCCCCATGACAATGCCTTTCATTTTTCAGAGATTTTGCTAAAGGGTCAGCGTCAAACGTTTCTTCATAACAAGAACACTAATAACACTATCAATCTTCTCATTTCATGATAACAATATACAATATTTAGCAAAACAAGAACACTAATAACACTATCAACCTTCTCATTTCTTGATAATAATATACAAAATTTAGCAAAACAAGAAGACTAATAACACTATCAATCTTCTCATTTCTTGATAACAATATAGAAAATTTAGCAAAACTAGAACACTAATAACACTATCGATCTTCTCATTTCTTGAAAACAATATACAAAATTTAGCAAAACAAGAACACTAATAACACTATCAATCTTCTCATTTCTTGATAACAATATACAGATTAGTATGCTAAGAAAAAAGAAGCAAAGAAATAACTCACGTAATAGAGTCCTAAAGATGTGCGTACGAATATAGGAAGCAGTGGTGTGGCCTTTGAAGCCATCATAAATTCAAACGAACAGTGCGTCATGACTTACATCGACTTGGTTGTGATCTTCCATATCCTTATTTGACTGAACAGAAGCCATGGAGAATTCCCCATGGCAATGCCTTTCATTTTTGAGAGAGTTTGCTAAAGGGTGAGCGTCAAACGTTTCTTCATAACAAGAACACTAATAACACTATCAATCTTCTCATTTCTTGATAACAATATACAATATTTAGCAAAACAAGAACACTAATAACACTATCAACCTTCTCATTTCTTGATAATAATATACAAAATTTAGCAAAACAAGAAGACTAATAACACTATCAATCTTCACATTTCTTGATAACAATATACAAAATTTAGCAAAACAAGAACACTAATAACACTATCAATCTTCTCATTTCTTGATAACAATATACAAAATTTAGCAAAACAAGAACACTGATAACACTATCAATCTTCTCATTTCTTGATAACAATATACAGATTAGTATGCTAAGAAAAAAGAAGCAAAGAAATAACTCACGTAATAGAGTCCTAAAGATGTGCGTACGAATATAGGAAGCAGTGGTATGGCCTTTGAAGCCATCATAAATTCAAACGAACAGTGCGTCATGACTTACATAGACTTGGTTGTGATCTTCCATATCCTTATTTGACTGAACAGAAGCCATGAAGAATTCCCCATGGCAATGCCTTTCATTTTTGAGAGATTTTGATAAAGGGTCAGCGTCAAACGTTTCTTGATAACAAGAACACTAATAACACTATCAATCTTTTCATTTCTTGATAACAATATACAAAATTAGCAAAACAAGAAGACTAATAACACTATCAATCTTCTCATTTCTTGATAGCAATATACAAAATTTAGCAAAACAAGAACACTAATAACACTATCAATCTTCTCATTTCTTGATATCAATATACAAAATTTAGCAAAACAAGAACACAAATAACACTATCCATCTTCTCATTTCTTGATAACAATATACAAAATTTAGCAAAACAAGAACACTAATAACACTATCAATCTTCTCATTTCTTGATAACAATATACAGATTAGTATGCTAAGAAAAAAGAAGCAAAGAAATAACTCACGTAATAGAGTCCTAAAGATGTGCGTACGAATATAGGAAGCAGTGGTGTGGCCTTTGAAGCCATCATAAATTAAACGAACAGTGCGTCATGACTTACATCGACTTGGTTGTGATCGTCCATATCCTTATTTGACTGAACAGAAGCCATGGAGAATTCCCCATGGCAATGCCTTTCATTTTTGAAAGATTTTGCTAAAGGGTCAGCGTCAAACGTTTCTTCATAACAAGAACACTAATAACACTATCAATCTTCTCATTTCTTGATAACAATATACAATATTTAGCAAAACAAGAACACTAATAACACTATCAACCTTCTCATTTCTTGATAATAATATACAAAATTTAGCAAAACAAGAAGACTAATAACACTATCAATCTTCTCATTTCTTGATAACAATATACAAAATTTAGCAAAACAAGAACACTAATAACACTATCGATCTTCTCATTTCTTGATAACAATATACAAAATTTAGCAAAACAAGAACACTAATAACACTATCAATCTTCTCATTTCTTGATAACAATATACAGATTAGTATGCTAAGAAAAAAGAAGCAAAGAAATAACTCACGTAATAGAGTCCTAAAGATGTGCGTACGAATATAGGAAGCAGTGGTATGGCCTTTGAAGCCATCATAAATTAAAACGAACAGTGCGTCATGACTTACATAGACTTGGTTGTGATCTTCCATATCCTTATTTGACTGAACAGAAGCCATGAAGAATTCCCCATGGCAATGCCTTTCATTTTTGAGAGATTTTGATAAAGGGTCAGCGTCAAACGTTTCTTGATAACAAGAACACTAATAACACTATCAATCTTCTCATTTCTTGATAACAATATACAATATTTAGCAAAACAAGAACACTAATAACACTATCAACCTTCTCATTTCTTGATAATAATATACAAAATTTAGCAAAACAAGAAGACTAATAACACTATCAATCTTCACATTTCTTGATAACAATATACAAAATTTAGCAAAACAAGAACACTAATAACACTATCAATCTTCTCATTTCTTGATAACAATATACAAAATTTAGCAAAACAAGAACACTAATAACACTATCAATCTTCTCATTTCTTGATAACAATATACAGATTAGTATGCTAAGAAAAAAGAAGCAAAGAAATAACTCACGTAATAGAGTCCTAAAGATGTGCGTACGAATATAGGAAGCAGTGGTATGGCCTTTGAAGCCATCATAAATTCAAACGAACAGTGCGTCATGACTTACATAGACTTGGTTGTGATCTTCCATATCCTTATTTGACTGAACAGAAGCCATGAAGAATTCCCCATGGCAATGCCTTTCATTTTTGAGAGATTTTGATAAAGGGTCAGCGTCAAACGTTTCTTGATAACAAGAACACTAATAACACTATCAATCTTTTCATTTCTTGATAACAATATACAAAATTAGCAAAACAAGAAGACTAATAACACTATCAATCTTCTCATTTCTTGATAGCAATATACAAAATTTAGCAAAACAAGAACACTAATAACACTATCAATCTTCTCATTTCTTGATATCAATATACAAAATTTAGCAAAACAAGAACACAAATAACACTATCAATCTTCTCATTTCTTGATAACAATATACAAAATTTAGCAAAACAAGAACACTAATAACACTATCAATCTTCTCATTTCTTGATAACAATATACAGATTAGTATGCTAAGAAAAAAGAAGCAAAGAAATAACTCACGTAATAGAGTCCTAAAGATGTGCGTACGAATATAGGAAGCAGTGGTGTGGCCTTTGAAGCCATCATAAATTAAACGAACAGTGCGTCATGACTTACATCGACTTGGTTGTGATCTTCCATATCCTTATTTGACTGAACAGAAGCCATGGAGAATTCCCCATGGCAATGCCTTTCATTTTTGAGAGATTTTGCTAAAGGGTCAGCGTCAAACGTTTCTTGATAACAAGAACACTAATAACACTATCAATCTTCTCATTTCTTGATAACAATATACAATATTTAGCAAAACAAGAACACTAATAACACTATCAACCTTCTCATTTCTTGATAATAATATACAAAATTTAGCAAAACAAGAAGACTAATAACACTATCAATCTTCTCATTTCTTGATAACAATATACAAAATTTAGCAAAACAAGAACACTAATAACACTATCGATCTTCTCATTTCTTGATAACAATATACAAAATTTAGCAAAACAAGAACACTAATAACACTATCAATCTTCTCATTTCTTGATAACAATATACAGATTAGTATGCTAAGAAAAAAGAAGCAAAGAAATAACTCACGTAATAGAGTCCTAAAGATGTGCGTACGAATATAGGAAGCAGTGGTGTGGCCTTTGAAGCCATCATAAATTAAAACGAACAGTGCGTCATGACTTACATAGACTTGGTTGTGATCTTCCATATCCTTATTTGACTGAACAGAAGCCATGAAGAATTCCCCATGGCAATGCCTTTCATTTTTGAGAGATTTTGATAAAGGGTCAGCGTCAAACGTTTCTTGATAACAAGAACACTAATAACACTATCAATCTTCTCATTTCTTGATAACAATATACAAAATTAGCAAAACAAGAAGACTAATAACACTATCAATCTTCTCATTTCTTGATAGCAATATACAAAATTTAGCAAAACAAGAACACTAATAACACTATCAATCTTCTCATTTCTTGATATCAATATACAAAATTTAGCAAAACAAGAACACAAATAACACTATCAATCTTCTCATTTCTTGATAACAATATACAAAATTTAGCAAAACAAGAACACTAATAACACTATCAATCTTCTCATTTCTTGATAACAATATACAGATTAGTATGCTAAGAAAAAGAAGCAAAGAAATAACTCACGTAATAGAGTCCTAAAGATGTGCGTACGAATATAGGAAGCAGTGGTGTGGCCTTTGAAGCCATCATAAATTCAAACGAACAGTGCTTCATGACTTACATCGACTTGGTTGTGATCGTCCATATCCTTATTTGACTGAACAGAAGCCATGGAGAATTCCCCATGGCAATGCCTTTCATTTTTGAAAGATTTTGCTAAAGGGTCAGCGTCAAACGTTTCTTCATAACAAGAACACTAATAACACTATCAATCTTCTCATTTCTTGATAACAATAATAAATATTTAGCAAAACAAGAACACTAATAACACTATCAAGCTTCTCATTTCTTGATAATAATATACAAAATTTAGCAAAACAAGAAGACTAATAACACTATCAATCTTCACATTTCTTGATAACAATATACAAAATTTAGCAAAACAAGAACACTAATAACACTATCGATCTTCTCGTTTCTTGATAACAATATACAAAATTTAGCAAAACAAGAAAACTAATAACAATATCAATCTTCTCATTTCTTGATAACAATATACATAATTTAGGAAAACAAGAACACTAACAACACTATCAATCTTCTCATTTCTTGATAACAAGATTCAAAATTTAGCAAAACAAGAACACTAATAACACTATCAATCTTCTCATTTCTTGATAACAATATACAAAATTTAGTAAAACAAGAACACTAATAACACTATCAATCTTCTCATTTCTTGATAACAATATACAAAATTTATCAAAACAAGAACACTAATAACACTATCAATCTTCTCATTTCTTGATAACAATATACAAAATTTAGCAAAACAAGAACAATAATAACACTATCAATCTTCTCATTTATTGATAATAATATACAAAATTTAGCAAAACAAGGACACTAATAACACTATCAATCTTCTCATTTCTTGATAACAATATACATATAAGTATGCTAAGAAAAAAGAAGCAAAGAAATAACTCACGTAATAGAGTCCTAAAGATGTGCGTACGAATATAGGAAACAGTGGTGTGGCCTTTGAAGCCATCATAAATTCAAACGAACAGTGCGTCATGACTTACATCGACTTGGTTGTGATCTTCCATATCCTTATTTGACTGAACAGAAGCCATGGAGAATTCCCCATGGCAATGCCTTTCATTTTTGAGAGATTTTGCTAAAGGGTCAGCGTCAAACGTTTCTTCATAACAAGAACACTAATAACACTATCAATCTTCTCATTTCTTGATAACAATATAAATATTTAGCAAAACAAGAACACTAATAACACTATCAACCTTCTCATTTCTTGATAATAATATACAAAATTTAGCAAAACAAGAAGACTAATAACACTATCAATCTTCTCATTTCTTGATAACAATATACAAAATTTAGCAAAACAAGAACACTAATAACACTATCAATCTTCTCATTTCTTGATAACAATATACAAAATTTAGCAAAACAAGAACACTAATAACCCTATCCATCTTCTCATTTCTTGATAACAATATACAAAATTTAGCAAAACAAGAACACTAATAACACTATCAATCTTCTCATTTCTTGATAACAATATACAAAATTTAGCAAAACAAGAACACTAATAACATATCAATCTTCTCATTTCTTGATAACAATAAACATAATTTAGGAAAACAAGAACACTAACAACACTATCAATCTTCTCATTTCTTGATAACAAGATTCAAAATTTAGCAAAACAAGAACACTAATAACACTATCAATCTTCTCATTTCTTGATAACAATATACAAAATTTAGTAAAACAAGAACACTAATAACACTATCAATCTTCTCATTTCTTGATAACAATATACAAAATTTATCAAAACAAGAACACTAATAACACTATCAATCTTCTCATTTCTTGATAACAATATACAAAATTTAGCAAAACAAGAACAATAATAACACTATCAATCTTCTCATTTCTTGATAATAATATACAAAATTTAGCAAAACAAGGACACTAATAACACTATCAATCTTCTCATTTCTTGATAACAATATACATATAAGTATGCTAAGAAAAAAGAAGCAAAGAAATAACTCACTTAATAGAGTCCTAAAGATGTGCGTACGTATATAGGAAGGAGTGGTGTGGCCTTTGAAGCCATCATAAATTCAAACGAACAGTGCGTCATGACTTACATCGACTTGGTTGTGATCTTCCATATCCTTATTTGACTGAACAGAAGCCATGGAGAATTCCCCATGGCAATGCCTTTCATTTTTGAGAGATTTTGCTAAAGGGTCAGCGTCAAACGTTTCTTGATAACAAGAACACTAATAACACTATCAATCTTCTCATTTCTTGATAACAATATACAATATTTAGCAAAACAAGAAAACTAATAACACTATCAACCTTCTCATTTCTTGATAACAATATACAAAATTTAGCAAAACAAGAACAGTAATAACACTATCAATCTTCTCATTTCTTGATAATAATATACAAAATTTAGCAAAACAAGGACACTAATAACACTATCAATCTTCTCATTTCTTGATAACAATATACAGATAAGTATGCTAAGAAAAAAGAAGCAAAGAAATAACTCACTTAATAGAGTCCTAAAGATGTGCGTTCGGATATAGGAAGCAGTGGTGTGGCCTTTGAAGCCATCATAAATTCAAACGAACAGTGCGCCATGGCTTACATCGACTTCGTTGTGATCTTCCATATCCTTATTTGACTTAAAAGAAGCCATGGAGAATTCCCCATGTCAATGCCTTTCATTTTTGAGAGATTTTGCTAAAGGATCAGCGTCAAACGTTTCTTGATAACAAGAACACTAATAACACTATCAATCTTCTCATTTCTTGATAAGAATATACAATATTTAGCAAAACAAGACCACTAATAACACTATCAACCTTCTCATTTCTTGATAATAATATACAAAATTTAGCAAAACAAGAAGACTAATAACACTATCAATCTTCTCATTTCTTGATAACAATATACAAAATTTAGCAAAACAAGAACACTAATAACACTATCAATCTTCTCATTTCTTGATAACAATATACAAAATTTAGCAAAACAAGAACACTAATAACACTATCAATCTTCTCATTTCTTGATAACAATATACATATTAGTATGCTAAGAAAAAAGAAGCAAAGAAATAACTCACGTAATAAAGTCCTAAAGATGAGCGTACGAATATAGGAAGCAGTGGTGTGGCCTTTGAAGCCATCTTAAATTCAAACGAACAGTGCGTCATGACTTACATCGACTTGGTTGTGATCTTCCATATCCTTATTTGACTGAACAGAAGCCATGAAGAATTCCCCATGGCAATGCCTTTCATTTTTGAGAGATTTTGAAAAAGGGTCAGCATCAAACGTTTCTTGATAACAAGAACACTAATAACACTATCAATCTTTTCATTTCTTGATAACAATATACAAAATTAGCAAAACAAGAAGACTAATAACACTATCAATCTTCTCATTTCTTGATAGCAATATACAAAATTTAGCAAAACAAGAACACTAATAACACTATCAATCTTCTCATTTCTTGATAACAATATACAAAATTTAGCAAAACAAGAACACAAATAACACTATCAATCTTCTCATTTCTTGATAACAATATACAAAATTTAGCAAAACAAGAACACTAATAACACCATCAATCTTCTCATTTCTTGATAACAATATACATATTAGTATGCTAAGAAAAAAGAAGCAAAGAAATAACTCACGTAATAGAGTCCTAAAGATGTGCGTACAAATATAGGAAGCAGTGGTGTGGCCTTTGAAGCCATCATAAATTCAAACGAACAGTGCGTCATGACTTACATCGACTTGGTTGTGATCTTCCATATCCTTATTTGACTGAACAGAAGCCATAGAGAATTCCCCATGGCAATGCCTTTAAGTTTTGAGAGATTTTGCTAAAGGGTCAACGTCAAACGTTTCTTGATAACAAGAACACTAATAACACTATCAATCTTCTCATTTCTTGATAACAATATACAATATTTAGCAAAACAAGAACACTAATAACACTATCAACCTTCTCATTTCTTGATAATAATATACAAAATTTAGCAAAACAAGAAGACTAATAACACTATCAATCTTCTCATTTATTGATAACAATATACAAAATTTAGCAAAACAAGAACACTAATAACACTATCAATCTTCTCATTTCTTGATAACAATATACAAAATTTAGCAAAACAAGAACACTAATAACCCTATCAATCTTCTCATTTCTTGATAACAATATACAAAATTTAGCAAAACAAGAACACTAATAAGACAATTATTCTTCTCGTTTCTTGATAACAATATACAAAATTTAGCAAAACAAGAAAACTAATAACAATATCAATCTTCTCATTTCTTGATAACAATATACATAATTTAGGAAAACAAGAACACTAATAACACTATCAATCTTCTCATTTCTTGATAACAAGATACAAAATTTAGCAAAACAAGAACACTAATAACACTATCAATCTTCTCATTTCTTGATAACAATATACAAAATTTAGCAAAACAAGAACAATAATAACACTATCAATCTTCTCATTTCTTGATAACAATATACAAAATTTAGCAAAACAAGAACACTAATAACACTATCAATCTTCTCATTTCTTGATAACAATATACAAAATTTAGCAAAACAAGAACACTAATAACACTATCAATCTTCTCATTTCTTGATAATAATATACAAAATTTAGCAAAACAAGAAGACTAATAACACTATCAATCTTCTCATTTATTGATAACAATATACAAAATTTAGCAAAACAAGAACACTAATAACACTATCAATCTTCTCATTTCTTGATAACAATATACAAAATTTAGCAAAACAAGAACACTAATAACCCTATCAATCTTCTCATTTCTTGATAACAATATACAAAATTTAGCAAAACAAGAACACTAATAAGACAATTATTCTTCTCGTTTCTTGATAACAATATACAAAATTTAGCAAAACAAGAAAACTAATAACAATATCAATCTTCTCATTTCTTGATAACAATATACATAATTTAGGAAAACAAGAACACTAATAACACTATCAATCTTCTCATTTCTTGATAAAAAGATACAAAATTTAGCAAAACAAGAACACTAATAACACTATCAATCTTCTCATTTCTTGATAACAATAAACAAAATTTAGCAAAACAAGAACACTAATAACACTATCAATCTTCTCATTTCTTGATAACAATATACAAAATTTAGCAAAACAAGAACACTAATAACACTATCAATCTTCTCATTTCTTGATAACAATATACATATTAGTATGCTAAGAAAAAAGAAGCAAAGAAATAACTCACGTAATAGAGTCCTAAAGATGAGCGTACGAATATAGGAAGCAGTGGTGTGGCCTTTGAAGCCATCTTAAATTCAAACGAACAGTGCGTCATGACTTACATCGACTTGGTTGTGATCTTCCATATCCTTATTTGACTGAACAGAAGCCATGAAGAATTCCCCATGGCAATGCCTTTCATTTTTGAGAGATTTTGAAAAAGGGTCAGCGTCAAACGTTTCTTGATAACAAGAACACTAATAACACTATCAATCTTTTCATTTCTTGATAACAATATACAAAATTAGCAAAACAAGAAGACTAATAACACTATCAATCTTCTCATTTCTTGATAGCAATATACAAAATTTAGCAAAACAAGAACACTAATAACACTACCAATCTTCTCATTTCTTGATATCAATATATAAAATTTAGCAAAACAAGAACACAAATAACACTATCAATCTTCTCATTTCTTGATAACAATATACAAAATTTAGCAAAACAAGAACACTAATAACACTATCAATCTTCTCATTTCTTGATAACAATATACATATTAGTATGCTAAGAAAAAAGAAGCAAAGAAATAACTCACGTAATAGAGTCCTAAAGATGTGCGTACGAATATAGGAAGCAGTGGTGTGGCCTTTGAAGCCATCATAAATTCAAACGAACAGTGCGTCATGACTTACATCAACTTGGTTGTGATCTTCCATATCCTTATTTGACTGAACAGAAGCCATGGAGAATTCCCCATGGCAATGCCTTTCAGTTTTGAGAGATTTTGCTAAAGGGTCAGCGTCAAACGTTTCTTGATAACAAGAACACTTATAACACTATCAATCTTCTCATTTCTTGATAACAATATACAATATTTAGCAAAACAAGAACACTAATAACACTATCAACCTTCTCATTTCTTGATAATAATATACAAATTTTATGAAAACAAGAAGACTAATAACACTATCAATCTTCTCATTTATTGATAACAATAACAAAATTTAGCAAAACAAGAACACTAATAACACTATCAATCTTCTCATTTCTTGATAACAATATACAAAATTTAGCAAAACAAGAACACTAATAACCCTATCAATCTTCTCATTTCTTGATAACAATATACAAAATTTAGCAAAACAAGAACACTAATAAGACAATTATTCTTCTCGTTTCTTGATAACAATATACAAAATTTAGCAAAACAAGAAAACTAATAACAATATCAATCTTCTCATTTCTTGATAACAATATACATAATTTAGGAAAACAAGAACACTAATAACACTATCAATCTTCTCATTTCTTGATAACAAGATACAAAATTTAGCAAAACAAGAACACTAATAACACTATCAATCTTCTCATTTCTTGATAACAATATACAAAATTTAGCAAAACAAGAACAATAATAACACTATCAATCTTCTCATTTCTTGATAACAATATACAAAATTTAGCAAAACAAGAACACTAATAACACTATCAATCTTCTCATTTCTTGATAACAATATACATATTAGTATGCTAAGAAAAAAGAAGCAAAGAAATAACTCACGTAATAGAGTCCTAAAGATGAGCGTACGAATATAGGAAGCAGTGGTGTGGCCTTTGAAGCCATCTTAAATTCAAACGAACAGTGCGTCATGACTTACATCGACTTGGTTGTGATCTTCCATATCCTTATTTGACTGAACAGAAGCCATGAAGAATTCCCCATGGCAATGCCTTTCATTTTTGAGAGATTTTGAAAAAGGGTCAGCGTCAAACGTTTCTTGATAACAAGAACACTAATAACACTATCAATCTTTTCATTTCTTGATAACAATATACAAAATTAGCAAAACAAGAAGACTAATAACACTATCAATCTTCTCATTTCTTGATAGCAATATACAAAATTTAGCAAAACAAGAACACTAATAAGACTACCAATCTTCTCATTTCTTGATATCAATATATAAAATTTAGCAAAACAAGAACACAAATAACACTATCAATCTTCTCATTTCTTGATAACAATATACAAAATTTAGCAAAACAAGAACACTAATAACACTATCAATCTTCTCATTTCTTGATAACAATATACATATTAGTATGCTAAGAAAAAAGAAGCAAAGAAATAACTCACGTAATAGAGTCCTAAAGATGTGCGTACAAATATAGGAAGCAGTGGTGTGGCCTTTGAAGCCATCATAAATTCAAACGAACAGTGCGTCATGACTTACATCAACTTGGTTGTGATCTTCCATATCCTTATTTGACTGAACAGAAGCCATAGAGAATTCCCCATGGCAATGCCTTTCAGTTTTGAGAGATTTTGCTAAAGGGTCAACGTCAAACGTTTCTTGATAACAAGAACACTTATAACACTATCAATCTTCTCATTTCTTGATAACAATATACAATATTTAGCAAAACAAGAACACTAATAACACTATCAACCTTCTCATTTCTTGATAATAATATACAAAATTTAGCAAAACAAGAAGACTAATAACACTATCAATCTTCTCATTTCTTGATAACAATATACAAAATTTAGCAAAACAAGAACACTAATAACACTATCAATCTTCTCATTTCTTGATAACAATATACAAAATTTAGCAAAACAAGAACACTAATAACCCTATCAATCTTCTCATTTCTTGATAACAATATACAAAATTTAGCAAAACAAGAACACCAATAAGACAATTATTCTTCTCGTTTCTTGATAACAATATACAAAATTTAGCAAAACAAGAAAACTAATAACAATATCAATCTTCTCATTTCTTGATAACAATATACATAATTTAGGAAAACAAGAACACTAATAACACTATCAATCTTCTCATTTCTTGATAACAAGATACAAAATTTAGCAAAACAAGAACACTAATAACACTATCAATCTTCTCATTTCTTGATAACAATATACAAAATTTAGTAAAACAAGAACACTAATAACACTATCAATCTTCTCATTTCTTGATAATATACAAAATTTATCAAAACAAGAACACTAATAACACTATCAATCTTCTCATTTCTTGATAACAATATACAAAATTTAGCAAAACAAGAACAATAATAACACTATCAATCTTCTCATTTCTTGATAATAATATACAAAATTTAGCAAAACAAGGACACTAATAACACTATCAATCTTCTCATTTCTTGATAACAATATACAGATAAGTATGCTAAGAAAAAAGAAGCAAAGAAATAACTCACTTAATAGAGTCCTAAAGATGTGCGTACGGATATAGGAAGCAGTGGTGTGGCCTTTGAAACCATCATAAATTCAAACGAACAGTGGGTCATGGCTTACATCGACTTGGTTGTGATCTTCCATATCCTTATTTGACTTAAAAGAAGCCATGGAGAATTCCCCATGGCAATGCCTTTCATTTTTGAGAGATTTTGAAAAAGGGTCAGCGTCAAACGTTTCTTGATAACAAGAACACTAATAACACTATCAATCTTTTCATTTCTTGATAACAATATACAAAATTAGCAAAACAAGAAGACTAATAACACTATCAATCTTCTCATTTCTTGATAGCAATATACAAAATTTAGCAAAACAAGAACACTAATAACACTACCAATCTTCTCATTTCTTGATATCAATATATAAAATTTAGCAAAACAAGAACACAAATAACACTATCAATCTTCTCATTTCTTGATAACAATATACAAAATTTAGCAAAACAAGAACACTAATAACACTATCAATCTTCTCATTTCTTGATAACAATATACATATTAGTATGCTAAGAAAAAAAAAGCAAAGAAATAACTCACGTAATAGAGTCCTAAAGATGTGCGTACGAATATAGGAAGCAGTGGTGTGGCCTTTGAAGCCATCATAAATTCAAACGAACAGTGCGTCATGACTTACATCAACTTGGTTGTGATCTTCCATATCCTTATTTGACTGAACAGAAGCCATGGAGAATTCCCCATGGCAATGCCTTTCAGTTTTGAGAGATTTTGCTAAAGGGTCAGCGTCAAACGTTTCTTGATAACAAGAACACTTATAACACTATCAATCTTCTCATTTCTTGATAACAATATACAATATTTAGCAAAACAAGAACACTAATAACACTATCAACCTTCTCATTTCTTGATAATAATATACAAATTTTATGAAAACAAGAAGACTAATAACACTATCAATCTTCTCATTTATTGATAACAATAAACAAAATTTAGCAAAACAAGAACACTAATAACACTATCAATCTTCTCATTTCTTGATAACAATATACAAAATTTAGCAAAACAAGAACACTAATAACCCTATCAATCTTCTCATTTCTTGATAACAATATACAAAATTTAGCAAAACAAGAACACTAATAAGACAATTATTCTTCTCGTTTCTTGATAACAATATACAAAATTTAGCAAAACAAGAAAACTAATAACAATATCAATCTTCTCATTTCTTGATAACAATATACATAATTTAGGAAAACAAGAACACTAATAACAATATCAATCTTCTCATTTCTTGATAACAAGATACAAAATTTAGCAAAACAAGAACACTAATAACACTATCAATCTTCTCATTTCTTGATAACAATATACAAAATTTAGTAAAACAAGAACACTAATAACACTATCAATCTTCTCATTTCTTGATAACAATATACAAAATTTAGCAAAACAAGAACACTAATAAGACAATTATTCTTCTCGTTTCTTGATAACAATATACAAAATTTAGCAAAACAAGAAAACTAATAACAATATCAATCTTCTCATTTCTTGATAACAATATACATAATTTAGGAAAACAAGAACACTAATAACACTATCAATCTTCTCATTTCTTGATAACAAGATACAAAATTTAGCAAAACAAGAACACTAATAACACTATCAATCTTCTCATTTCTTGATAACAATATACAAAATTTAGCAAAACAAGAACAATAATAACACTATCAATCTTCTCATTTCTTGATAACAATATACAAAATTTAGCAAAACAAGAACACTAATAACACTATCAATCTTCTCATTTCTTGATAACAATATACATATTAGTATGCTAAGAAAAAGAAGCAAAGAAATAACTCACGTAATAGAGTCCTAAAGATGTGCGTACGAATATAGGAAGCAGTGGTGTGGCCTTTGAAGCCATCATAAATTCAAACGAACAGTGCGTCATGACTTACATCGACTTGGTTGTGATCTTCCATATCCTTATTTGACTGAACAGAAGCCATGAAGAATTCCCCATGGCAATGCCTTTCATTTTTGAGAGATTTTGAAAAAGGGTCAGCGTCAAACGTTTCTTGATAACAAGAACACTAATAACACTATCAATCTTTTCATTTCTTGATAACAATATACAAAATTAGCAAAACAAGAAGACTAATAACACTATCAATCTTCTCATTTCTTGATAGCAATATACAAAATTTAGCAAAACAAGAACACTAATAACACTATCAATCTTCTCATTTCTTGATATCAATATACAAAATTTAGCAAAACAAGAACACAAATAACACTATCAATCTTCTCATTTCTTGATAACAATATACAAAATTTAGCAAAACAAGAACACTAATAACACTATCAATCTTCTCATTTCTTGATAACAATATACATATTAGTATGCTAAGAAAAAAGAAGCAAAGAAATAACTCACGTAATAGAGTCCTAAAGATGTGCGTACAATATAGGAAGCAGTGGTGTGGCCTTTGAAGCCATCATAAATTCAAACGAACAGTGCGTCATGACTTACATCGACTTGGTTGTGATCTTCCATATCCTTATTTGACTGAACAGAAGCCATGGAGAATTCCCCATGGCAATGCCTTTCATTTTTGAGAGATTTTGCTAAAGGGTCAGCGTCAAACGTTTCTTGATAACAAGAACACTAATAACACTATCAATCTTCTCATTTCTTGATAACAATATACAATATTTAGCAAAACAAGAACACTAATAACACTATCAACCTTCTCATTTCTTGATAATAATATACAAAATTTAGCAAAACAAGAAGACTAATAACACTATCAATCTTCTCATTTCTTGATAACAATATACAAAATTTAGCAAAACAAGAACACTAATAACACTATCAATCTTCTCATTTCTTGATAACAATATACAAAATTTAGCAAAACAAGAACACTAATAACCCTATCAATCTTCTCATTTCTTGATAACAATATACAAAATTTAGCAAAACAAGAACACCAATAAGACAATTATTCTTCTCGTTTCTTGATAACAATATACAAAATTTAGCAAAACAAGAAAACTAATAACAATATCAATCTTCTCATTTCATGATAACAATATACATAATTTAGGAAAACAAGAACACTAATAACACTATCAATCTTCTCATTTCTTGATAACAAGATACAAAATTTAGCAAAACAAGAACACTAATAACACTATCAATCTTCTCATTTCTTGATAACAATATACAAAATTTAGTAAAACAAGAACACTAATAACACTATCAATCTTCTCATTTCTTGATAATATACAAAATTTATCAAAACAAGAACACTAATAACACTATCAATCTTCTCATTTCTTGATAACAATATACAAAATTTAGCAAAACAAGAACAATAATAACACTATCAATCTTCTCATTTCTTGATAATAATATACAAAATTTAGCAAAACAAGGACACTAATAACACTATCAATCTTCTCATTTCTTGATAACAATATACAGATAAGTATGCTAAGAAAAAAGAAGCAAAGAAATAACTCACTTAATAGAGTCCTAAAGATGTGCGTACGGATATAGGAAGCAGTGGTGTGGCCTTTGAAACCATCATAAATTCAAACGAACAGTGGGTCATGGCTTACATCGACTTGGTTGTGATCTTCCATATCCTTATTTGACTTAAAAGAAGCCATGGAGAATTCCCCATGGCAATGCCTTTCATTTTTGAGAGATTTTGAAAAAGGGTCAGCGTCAAACGTTTCTTGATAACAAGAACACTAATAACACTATCAATCTTTTCATTTCTTGATAACAATATACAAAATTAGCAAAACAAGAAGACTAATAACACTATCAATCTTCTCATTTCTTGATAGCAATATACAAAATTTAGCAAAACAAGAACACTAATAACACTATCAATCTTCTCATTTCTTGATATCAATATACAAAATTTAGCAAAACAAGAACACAAATAACACTATCAATCTTCTCATTTCTTGATAACAATATACAAAATTTAGCAAAACAAGAACACTAATAACACTATCAATCTTCTCATTTCTTGATAACAATATACATATTAGTATGCTAAGAAAAAAGAAGCAAAGAAATAACTCACGTAATAGAGTCCTAAAGATGTGCGTACGAATATAGGAAGCAGTGGTGTGGCCTTTGAAGCCATCATAAATTCAAACGAACAGTGCGTCATGACTTACATCGACTTGGTTGTGATCTTCCATATCCTTATTTGACTGAACAGAAGCCATGGAGAATTCCCCATGGCAATGCCTTTCATTTTTGAGAGATTTTGCTAAAGGGTCAGCGTCAAACGTTTCTTGATAACAAGAACACTAATAACACTATCAATCTTCTCATTTCTTGATAACAATATACAATATTTAGCAAAACAAGAACACTAATAACACTATCAACCTTCTCATTTCTTGATAATAATATACAAAATTTAGCAAAACAAGAAGACTAATAACACTATCAATCTTCTCATTTCTTGATAACAATATACAAAATTTAGCAAAACAAGAACACTAATAACACTATCAATCTTCTCATTTCTTGATAACAATATACAAAATTTAGCAAAACAAGAACACTAATAACCCTATCAATCTTCTCATTTCTTGATAACAATATACAAAATTTAGCAAAACAAGAACACTAATAACACAATTATTCTTCTCGTTTCTTGATAACAATATACAAAATTTAGCAAAACAAGAAAACTAATAACAATATCAATCTTCTCATTTCTTGATAACAATATACATAATTTAGGAAAACAAGAACACTAATAACACTATCAATCTTCTCATTTCTTGATAACAAGATACAAAATTTAGCAAACAAGAACACTAATAACACTATCAATCTTCTCATTTCTTGATAACAATATACAAAATTTAGTAAAACAAGAACACTAATAACACTATCAATCTTCTCATTTCTTGATAACAATATACAAAATTTATCAAAACAAGAACACTAATAACACTATCAATCTTCTCATTTCTTGATAACAATATACAAAATTTAGCAAAACAAGAACAATAATAACACTATCAATCTTCTCATTTCTTGATAATAATATACAAAATTTAGCAAAACAAGGACACTAATAACACTATCAATCTTCTCATTTCTTGATAACAATATACAGATAAGTATGCTAAGAAAAAAGAAGCAAAGAAATAACTCACTTAATAGAGTCCTAAAGATGTGCGTACGGATATAGGAAGCAGTGGTGTGGCCTTTGAAGCCATCATAAATTCAAACGAACAGTGCGTCATGGCTTACATCGACTTGGTTGTGATCTTCCATATCCTTATTTGACTTAAAAGAAGCCATGGAGAATTCCCCATGGCAATGCCTTTCATTTTTGAGAGATTTTGCTAAAGGGTCAGCGTCAAACGTTTCTTGATAACAAGAACACTAATAACACTATCAATCTTCTCATTTCTTGATAACAATATACAATATTTAGCAAAACAAGAACACTAATAACACTATCAACCTTCTCATTTCTTGATAATAATATACAAAATTTAGCAAAACAAGAACACTAATAACACTATCAATCTTCTCATTTCTTGATAACAATATACAAAATTTAGCAAAACAAGAACACTAATAACACTATCAATCTTCTCATTTCTTGATAACAATATACAAAATTTAGCAAAACAAGAACACTAATAACACTATCAATCTTCTCATTTCTTGATAACAATATACAGATTAGTATGCTAAGAAAAAGAAGCAAAGAAATAACTCACGTAATAGAGTCCTAAAGATGTGCGTACGAATATAGGAAGCAGTGGTGTGGCCTTTGAAGCCATCATAAATTCAAACGAACAGTGCGTCATGACTTACATCGACTTGGTTGTGATCTTCCATATCCTTATTTGACTGAACAGAAGCCATGGAGAATTCCCCATGGCAATGCCTTTCATTTTTGAGAGATTTTGCTAAAGGGTCAGCGTCAAACGTTTCTTGATAACAAGAACACTAATAACACTATCAATCTTCTCATTTCTTGATAACAATATACAATATTTAGCAAAACAAGAACACTAATAACACTATCAATCTTCTCATTTCTTGATAACAATATACAAAATTTAGCAAAACAAGAAAACTAATAACACTATCAATCTTCTCATTTCTTGATAACAATATACAAAATTTAGCAAAACAAGAACACTAATAACACTATCAATCTTCTCATTTCTTGATAACAATATACAAATTTAGCAAAACAAGAACACTAATAACACTATCAATCTTCTCATTTCTTGATAACAATATACAAAATTTAGCAAAACAAGAACACTAATAAGACAATTATTCTTCTCGTTTCTTGATAACAATATACAAAATTTAGCAAAACAAGAAAACTAATAACAATATCAATCTTCTCATTTCTTGATAACAATATACATAATTTAGGAAAACAAGAACACTAATAACACTATCAATCTTCTCATTTCTTGATAACAAGATACAAAATTTAGCAAAACAAGAACACTAATAACACTATCAATCTTCTCATTTCTTGATAACAATATACAAAATTTAGTAAAACAAGAACACTAATAACACTATCAATCTTCTCATTTCTTGATAATATACAAAATTTATCAAAACAAGAACACTAATAACACTATCAATCTTCTCATTTCTTGATAACAATATACAAAATTTAGCAAAACAAGAACAATAATAACACTATCAATCTTCTCATTTCTTGATAATAATATACAAAATTTAGCAAAACAAGGACACTAATAACACTATCAATCTTCTCATTTCTTGATAACAATATACAGATAAGTATGCTAAGAAAAAAGAAGCAAAGAAATAACTCACTTAATAGAGTCCTAAAGATGTGCGTACGGATATAGGAAGCAGTGGTGTGGCCTTTGAAGCCATCATAAATTCAAACGAACAGTGGGTCATGGCTTACATCGACTTGGTTGTGATCTTCCATATCCTTATTTGACTTAAAAGAAGCCATGGAGAATTCCCCATGGCAATGCCTTTCATTTTTGAGAGATTTTGAAAAGGGTCAGCGTCAAACGTTTCTTGATAACAAGAACACTAATAACACTATCAATCTTTTCATTTCTTGATAACAATATACAAAATTAGCAAAACAAGAAGACTAATAACACTATCAATCTTCTCATTTCTTGATAGCAATATACAAAATTTAGCAAAACAAGAACACTAATAACACTATCAATCTTCTCATTTCTTGATATCAATATACAAAATTTAGCAAAACAAGAACACAAATAACACTATCAATCTTCTCATTTCTTGATAACAATATACAAAATTTAGCAAAACAAGAACACTAATAACACTATCAATCTTCTCATTTCTTGATAACAATATACATATTAGTATGCTAAGAAAAAAGAAGCAAAGAAATAACTCACGTAATAGAGTCCTAAAGATGTGCGTACGAATATAGGAAGCAGTGGTGTGGCCTTTGAAGCCATCATAAATTCAAACGAACAGTGCGTCATGACTTACATCGACTTGGTTGTGATCTTCCATATCCTTATTTGACTGAACAGAAGCCATGGAGAATTCCCCATGGCAATGCCTTTCATTTTTGAGAGATTTTGCTAAAGGGTCAGCGTCAAACGTTTCTTGATAACAAGAACACTAATAACACTATCAATCTTCTCATTTCTTAATAACAATATACAATATTTAGCAAAACAAGAACACTAATAACACTATCAACCTTCTCATTTCTTGATAATAATATACAAAATTTAGCAAAACAAGAAGACTAATAACACTATCAATCTTCTCATTTCTTGATAACAATATACAAAATTTAGCAAAACAAGAACACTAATAACACTATCAATCTTCTCATTTCTTGATAACAATATACAAAATTTAGCAAAACAAGAACACTAATAACACTATCAATCTTCTCATTTCTTGATAACAATATACAAAATTTAGCAAAACAAGAACACTAATAACACAATTATTATTCTCGTTTCTTGATAACAATATACAAAATTTAGCAAAACAAGAAAACTAATAACAATATCAATCTTCTCATTTCTTGATAACAATATATATAATTTAGGAAAACAAGAACACTAATAACACTATCAATCTTCTCATTTCTTGATAACAAGATACAAAATTTAGCAAAATAAGAACACTAATAACACTATCAATTTCTCGTTTCTTGATAACAATATACAAAATTTAGTAAAACAAGAACACTAATAACACTATCAATCTTCTCATTTCTTGATAATAATATACAAAATTTATCAAAACAAGAACACTAATAACACTATCAATCTTCTCATTTCTTGATAACAATATACAAAATTTAGCAAAACAAGAACAGTAATAACACTATCAATCTTCTCATTTCTTGATAATAATATACAAAATTTAGCAAAACAAGGACACTAATAACACTATCAATCTTCTCATTTCTTGATAACAATATACAGATAAGTATGCTAAGAAAAAAGAAGCAAAGAAATAACTCACTTAATAGAGTCCTAAAGATGTGCGTACGGATATAGGAAGCAGGGTGTGGCCTTTGAAGCCATCATAAATTCAAACGAACAGTGCGTCATGGCTTACATCGACTTGGTTGTGATCTTCCATATCCTTATTTGACTTAAAAGAAGCCATGGAGAATTCCCCATGGCAATGCCTTTCATTTTTGAGAGATTTTGCTAAAGGGTCAGCGTCAAACGTTTCTTGATAACAAGAACACTAATAACACTATCAATCTTCTCATTTCTTGATAACAATAGACAATATTTAGCAAAACAAAACACTAATAACACTATCAACCTTCTCATTTCTTGATAATAATATACAAAATTTAGCAAAACAAGAAGACTAATAACACTATCAATCTTCTCATTTCTTGATAACAATATACAAAATTTAGCAAAACAAGAACACTAATAACACTATCAATCTTCTCATTTCTTGATAACAATATACAAAATTTAGCAAAACAAGAACACTAATAACACAATTATCTTCTCATTTCTTGATAACAATATACAAAATTTAGCAAAACAAAAAACTAATAACAATATCAATCTTCTCATTTCTTGATAACAATATATATAATTTAGGAAAACAAGAACACTAATAACACTATCAATCTTCTCATTTCTTGATAACAAGATACAAAATTTAGCAAAACAAGAACACTAATAACACTATCAATCTTCTCGTTTCTTGATAACAATATACAGATAAGTATGCTAAGAAAAAAGAAGCAAAGAAATAACTCACTTAATACAGTCCTAAAGATGTGCGTACGAATATAGGAAGCAGTGGTGTGGCCTTTGAAGCCATCATAAATTCAAACGAACAGTGCGTCATGACTTACATCGACTTGGTTGTGATCTTCCATATCCTTATTTGACTGAAGAGAAGCCATGGAGAATTCCCCATGGCAATGCCTTTCATTTTTGAGAGATTTTGCTAAAGGGTCAGCGTCAAACGTTTCTTGATAACAAGAACACTAATAACACTATCAATCTTCTCATTTCTTGATAACAATATACAATATTTAGCAAAACAAGAACACTAATAACACTATCAACCTTCTCATTTCTTGATAATAATATACAAAATTTAGCAAAACAAGAAGACTAATAACACTATCAATCTTCTCATTTCTTGATAACAATATACAAAATTTAGCAAAACAAGAACACTAATAACACTATCAATCTTCTCATTTCTTGATAACAATATACAAAATTTAGCAAAACAAGAACACTAATAACCCTATCAATCTTCTCATTTCTTGATAACAATATACAAAATTTAGCAAAACAAGAACACTAATAACACAATTATTTTTCTCGTTTCTTGATAACAATATACAAAATTTAGCAAAACAAGAAAACAATAACAATATCAATCTTCTCATTTCTTGATAACAATATACATAATTTAGGAAAACAAGAACACTAATAACACTATCAATCTTCTCATTTCTTGATAACAAGATACAAAATTTAGCAAAACAAGAACACTAATAACACTATCAATCTTCTCGTTTCTTGATAACAATATACAAAATTTAGTAAAACAAGAACACTAATAACACTATCAATCTTCTCATTTCTTGATAACAATATACAAAATTTATCAAAACAAGAACACTAATAACACTATCAATCTTCTCATTTCTTGATAACAATATACAAAATTTAGCAAAACAAGAACAGTAATAACACTATCAATCTTCTCATTTCTAGATAATAATATACAAAATTTAGCAAAACAAAGACACTAATAACACTATCAATCTTCTCATTTCTTGATAACAATATACAGATAAGTATGCTAAGAAAAAAGAAGCAAAGAAATAACTCACTTAATAGAGTCCTAAAGATGTGCGTACTGATATAGGAAGCAGTGGTGTGGCCTTTGAAGCCATCATAAATTCAAACGAACAGTGTGTCATGGCTTACATCGACTTGGTTGTGATCTTCCATATCCTTATTTGAATTAAAAGAAGCCATGGAGAATTCCCCATGGCAATGCCTTTCATTTTTGAGAGATTTTGCTAAAGGGTCAGCGTCAAACGTTTCTTGATAACAAAACACTAATAACACTATCAATCTTTTCATTTCTTGATAACAATATACAAAATTAGCAAAACAAGAAGACTAATAACACTATCAATCTTCTCATTTCTTGATAGCAATATACAAAATTTAGCAAAACAAGAACACTAATAACACTATCAATCTTCTCATTTCTTGATATCAATATACAAAATTTAGCAAAACAAGAACACAAATAACACTATCAATCTTCTCATTTCTTGATAACAATATACAAAATTTAGCAAAACAAGAACACTAATAACACTATCAATCTTCTCATTTCTTGATAACAATATACAGATTAGTATGCTAAGAAAAAAGAAGCAAAGAAATAACTCACGTAATAGAGTCCTAAAGATGTGCGTACGAATATAGGAAGCAGTGGTGTGGCCTTTGAAGCCATCATAAATTCAAACGAACAGTGCGTCATGACTTACATCGACTTGGTTGTGATCTTCAATATCCTTATTTGACTGAACAGAAGCCATGGAGAATTCCCCATGGCAATTCCTTTCATTTTTGAGAGATTTTGCTAAAGGGTCAGCGTCAAACGTTTCTTGATAACAAGAACACTAATAACACTATCAATCTTCTCATTTCTTAATAACAATATACAATATTTAGCAAAACAAGAACACTAATAACACTATCAACCTTCTCATTTCTTGATAATAATATACAAAATTTAGCAAAACAAGAAGACTAATAACACTATCAATCTTCTCATTTCTTGATAACAATATACAAAATTTAGCAAAACAAGAACACTAATAACACTATCAATCTTCTCATTTCTTGATAACAATATACAAAATTTAGCAAAACAAGAACACTAATAACCCTATCAATCTTCTCATTTCTTGATAACAATATACAAAATTTAGCAAAACAAGAACACTAATAACACAATTATTTTTCTCGTTTCTTGATAACAATATACAAAATTTAGCAAAACAAGAAAACTAATAACAATATCAATCTTCTCATTTCTTGATAACAATATACATAATTTAGCAAAACAAGAACACTAATAACACTATCAATCTTCTCATTTCTTGATAACAAGATACAAAATTTAGCATAACAAGAACACTAATAACACTATCAATCTTCTCGTTTCTTGATAACAATATACAAAATTTAGTAAAACAAGAACACTAATAACACTATCAATCTTCTCATTTCTTGATAACAATATACAAAATTTATCAAAACAAGAACACTAATAACACTATCAATCTTCTCATTTCTTGATAACAATATACAAAATTTAGCAAAACAAGAACAGTAATAACACTATCAATCTTCTCATTTCTAGATAATAATATACAAAATTTAGCAAAACAAAGACACTAATAACACTATCAATCTTCTCATTTCTTGATAACAATATACAGATAAGTATGCTAAGAAAAAAGAAGCAAAGAAATAACTCACTTAATAGAGTCCTAAAGATGTGCGTACTGATATAGGAAGCAGTGGTGTGGCCTTTGAAGCCATCATAAATTCAAACGAACAGTGTGTCATGGCTTACATCGACTTGGTTGTGATCTTCCATATCCTTATTTGACTTAAAAGAAGCCATGGAGAATTCCCCATGGCAATGCCTTTCATTTTTGAGAGATTTTGCTAAAGGGTCAGCGTCAAACGTTTCTTGATAACAAAAACACTAATAACACTATCAATCTTTTCATTTCTTGATAACAATATACAAAATTAGCAAAACAAGAAGACTAATAACACTATCAATCTTCTCATTTCTTGATAGCAATATACAAAATTTAGCAAAACAAGAACACTAATAACACTATCAATCTTCTCATTTCTTGATATCAATATACAAAATTTAGCAAAACAAGAACACAAATAACACTATCAATCTTCTCATTTCTTGATAACAATATACAAAATTTAGCAAAACAAGAACACTAATAACACTATCAATCTTCTCATTTCTTGATAACAATATACAGATTAGTATGCTAAGAAAAAAGAAGCAAAGAAATAACTCACGTAATAGAGTCCTAAAGATGTGCGTACGAATATAGGAAGCAGTGGTGTGGCCTTTGAAGCCATCATAAATTCAAACGAACAGTGCGTCATGACTTACATCGACTTGGTTGTGATCTTCAATATCCTTATTTGACTGAACAGAAGCCATGGAGAATTCCCCATGGCAATTCCTTTCATTTTTGAGAGATTTTGCTAAAGGGTCAGCGTCAAACGTTTCTTGATAACAAGAACACTAATAACACTATCAATCTTCTCATTTCTTAATAACAATATACAATATTTAGCAAAACAAGAACACTAATAACACTATCAACCTTCTCATTTCTTGATAATAATATACAAAATTTAGCAAAACAAGAAGACTAATAACACTATCAATCTTCTCATTTCTTGATAACAATATACAAAATTTAGCAAAACAAGAACACTAATAACACTATCAATCTTCTCATTTCTTGATAACAATATACAAAATTTAGCAAAACAAGAACACTAATAACCCTATCAATCTTCTCATTTCTTGATAACAATATACAAAATTTAGCAAAACAAGAACACTAATAACACAATTATTTTTCTCGTTTCTTGATAACAATATACAAAATTTAGCAAAACAAGAAAACTAATAACAATATCAATCTTCTCATTTCTTGATAACAATATACATAATTTAGGAAAACAAGAACACTAATAACACTATCAATCTTCTCATTTCTTGATAACAAGATACAAAATTTAGCATAACAAGAACACTAATAACACTATCAATCTTCTCGTTTCTTGATAACAATATACAAAATTTAGTAAAACAAGAACACTAATAACACTATCAATCTTCTCATTTCTTGATAACAATATACAAAATTTATCAAAACAAGAACACTAATAACACTATCAATCTTCTCATTTCTTGATAACAATATACAAAATTTAGCAAAACAAGAACAGTAATAACACTATCAATCTTCTCATTTCTAGATAATAATATACAAAATTTAGCAAAACAAAGACACTAATAACACTATCAATCTTCTCATTTCTTGATAACAATATACAGATAAGTATGCTAAGAAAAAAGAAGCAAAGAAATAACTCACTTAATAGAGTCCTAAAGATGTGCGTACTGATATAGGAAGCAGTGGTGTGGCCTTTGAAGCCATCATAAATTCAAACGAACAGTGTGTCATGGCTTACATCGACTTGGTTGTGATCTTCCATATCCTTATTTGACTTAAAGAAGCCATGGAGAATTCCCCATGGCAATGCCTTTCATTTTTGAGAGATTTTGCTAAAGGGTCAGCGTCAAACGTTTCTTGATAACAAGAACACTAATAACACTATCAATCTTCTCATTTCTTGATAACAATATACAATATTTAGCAAAACAAGAACACTAATAACACTATCAACCTTCTCATTTCTTGATAATAATATACAAAATTTAGCAAAACAAGAACACTAATAACACTATCAATCTTCTCATTTCTTGATAACAATATACAAAATTTAGCAAAACAAGAACACTAATAACACTATCAATCTTCTCATTTCTTGATAACAATATACAAAATTTAGCAAAACAAGAACACTAATAACACTATCAATCTTCTCATTTCTTGATAACAATATACAGATTAGTATGCTAAGAAAAAAGAAGCAAAGAAATAACTCACGTAATAGAGTCCTAAAGATGTGCGTACGAATATAGGAAGCAGTGGTGTGGCCTTTGAAGCCATCATAAATTCAAACGAACAGTGCGTCATGACTTACATCGACTTGGTTGTGATCTTCCATATCCTTATTTGACTGAACAGAAGCCATGGAGAATTCCCCATGGCAATGCCTTTCATTTTTGAGAGATTTTGCTAAAGGGTCAGCGTCAAACGTTTCTTGATAACAAGAACACTAATAACACTATCAATCTTCTCATTTCTTAATAACAATATACAATATTTAGCAAAACAAGAACACTAATAACACTATCAACCTTCTCATTTCTTGATAATAATATACAAAATTTAGCAAAACAAGAAGACTAATAACACTATCAATCTTCTCATTTCTTGATAACAATATACAAAATTTAGCAAAACAAGAACACTAATAACACTATCAATCTTCTCATTTCTTGATAACAATATACAAAATTTAGCAAAACAAGAACACTAATAACCCTATCAATCTTCTCATTTCTTGATAACAATATACAAAATTTAGCAAAACAAGAACACTAATAACACAATTATTTTTCTCGTTTCTTGATAACAATATACAAAATTTAGCAAAACAAGAAAACAAATAACAATATCAATCTTCTCATTTCTTGATAACAATATACATAATTTAGGAAAACAAGAACACTAATAACACTATCAATCTTCTCATTTCTTGATAACAAGATACAAAATTTAGCATAACAAGAACACTAATAACACTATCAATCTTCTCGTTTCTTGATAACAATATACAAAATTTAGTAAAACAAGAACACTAATAACACTATCAATCTTCTCATTTCTTGATAACAATATACAAAATTTATCAAAACAAGAACACTAATAACACTATCAATCTTCTCATTTCTTGATAACAATATACAAAATTTAGCAAAACAAGAACAGTAATAACACTATCAATCTTCTCATTTCTAGATAATAATATACAAAATTTAGCAAAACAAGACACTAATAACACTATCAATCTTCTCATTTCTTGATAACAATATACAGATAAGTATGCTAAGAAAAAAGAAGCAAAGAAATAACTCACTTAATAGAGTCCTAAAGATGTGCGTACTGATATAGGAAGCAGTGGTGTGGCCTTTGAAGCCATCATAAATTCAAACGAACAGTGTGTCATGGCTTACATCGACTTGGTTGTGATCTTCCATATCCTTATTTGACTTAAAAGAAGCCATGGAGAATTCCCCATGGCAATGCCTTTCATTTTTGAGAGATTTTGCTAAAGGGTCAGCGTCAAACGTTTCTTGATAACAAAAACACTAATAACACTATCAATCTTTTCATTTCTTGATAACAATATACAAAATTAGCAAAACAAGAAGACTAATAACACTATCAATCTTCTCATTTCTTGATAGCAATATACAAAATTTAGCAAAACAAGAACACTAATAACACTATCAATCTTCTCATTTCTTGATATCAATATACAAAATTTAGCAAAACAAGAACACAAATAACACTATCAATCTTCTCATTTCTTGATAACAATATACAAAATTTAGCAAAACAAGAACACTAATAACACTATCAATCTTCTCATTTCTTGATAACAATATACAGATTAGTATGCTAAGAAAAAAGAAGCAAAGAAATAACTCACGTAATAGAGTCCTAAAGATGTGCGTACGAATATAGGAAGCAGTGGTGTGGCCTTTGAAGCCATCATAAATTCAAACGAACAGTGCGTCATGACTTACATCGACTTGGTTGTGATCTTCCATATCCTTATTTGACTGAACAGAAGCCATGGAGAATTCCCCATGGCAATGCCTTTCATTTTTGAGAGATTTTGCTAAAGGGTCAGCGTCAAACGTTTCTTGATAACAAGAACACTAATAACACTATCAATCTTCTCATTTCTTAATAACAATATACAATATTTAGCAAAACAAGAACACTAATAACACTATCAACCTTCTCATTTCTTGATAATAATATACAAAATTTAGCAAAACAAGAAGACTAATAACACTATCAATCTTCTCATTTCTTGATAACAATATACAAAATTTAGCAAAACAAGAACACTAATAACACTATCAATCTTCTCATTTCTTGATAACAATATACAAAATTTAGCAAAACAAGAACACTAATAACCCTATCAATCTTCTCATTTCTTGATAACAATATACAAAATTTAGCAAAACAAGAACACTAATAACACAATTATTTTTCTCGTTTCTTGATAACAATATACAAAATTTAGCAAAACAAGAAAACAAATAACAATATCAATCTTCTCATTTCTTGATAACAATATACATAATTTAGGAAAACAAGAACACTAATAACACTATCAATCTTCTCATTTCTTGATAACAAGATACAAAATTTAGCATAACAAGAACACTAATAACACTATCAATCTTCTCGTTTCTTGATAACAATATACAAAATTTAGTAAAACAAGAACACTAATAACACTATCAATCTTCTCATTTCTTGATAACAATATACAAAATTTATCAAAACAAGAACACTAATAACACTATCAATCTTCTCATTTCTTGATAACAATATACAAAATTTAGCAAAACAAGAACAGTAATAACACTATCAATCTTCTCATTTCTAGATAATAATATACAAAATTTAGCAAAACAAAGACACTAATAACACTATCAATCTTCTCATTTCTTGATAACAATATACAGATAAGTATGCTAAGAAAAAAGAAGCAAAGAAATAACTCACTTAATAGAGTCCTAAAGATGTGCGTACTGATATAGGAAGCAGTGGTGTGGCCTTTGAAGCCATCATAAATTCAAACGAACAGTGTGTCATGGCTTACATCGACTTGGTTGTGATCTTCCATATCCTTATTTGAATTAAAAGAAGCCATGGAGAATTCCCCATGGCAATGCCTTTCATTTTTGAGAGATTTTGCTAAAGGGTCAGCGTCAAACGTTTCTTGATAACAAAAACACTAATAACACTATCAATCTTTTCATTTCTTGATAACAATATACAAAATTAGCAAAACAAGAAGACTAATAACACTATCAATCTTCTCATTTCTTGATAGCAATATACAAAATTTAGCAAAACAAGAACACTAATAACACTATCAATCTTCTCATTTCTTGATATCAATATACAAAATTTAGCAAAACAAGAACACAAATAACACTATCAATCTTCTCATTTCTTGATAACAATATACAAAATTTAGCAAAACAAGAACACTAATAACACTATCAATCTTCTCATTTCTTGATAACAATATACAGATTAGTATGCTAAGAAAAAAGAAGCAAAGAAATAACTCACGTAATAGAGTCCTAAAGATGTGCGTACGAATATAGGAAGCAGTGGTGTGGCCTTTGAAGCCATCATAAATTCAAACGAACAGTGCGTCATGACTTACATCGACTTGGTTGTGATCTTCAATATCCTTATTTGACTGAACAGAAGCCATGGAGAATTCCCCATGGCAATTCCTTTCATTTTTGAGAGATTTTGCTAAAGGGTCAGCGTCAAACGTTTCTTAATAACAAGAACACTAATAACACTATCAATCTTCTCATTTCTTAATAACAATATACAATATTTAGCAAAACAAGAAGACTAATAACACTACCAATCTTCTCATTTCTTGATAACAATATACAAAATTTAGCAAAACAAGAACACTAATAACACTATCAATCTTCTCATTTCTTGATAACAATATACAAAATTTAGCAAAACAAGAACACTAATAACCCTATCAATCTTCTCATTTCTTGATAACAATATACAAAATTTAGCAAAACAAGAACACTAATAACACAATTATTTTTCTCGTTTCTTGATAACAATATACAAAATTTAGCAAAACAAGAAAACTAATAACAATATTAATCTTCTCATTTCTTGATAACAATATACATAATTTAGGAAAACAAGAACACTAATAACATTATCAATCTTCTCATTTCTTGATAACAAGATACAAAATTTAGCATAACAAGAACACTAATAACACTATCAATCTTCTCGTTTCTTGATAACAATATACAAAATTTAGTAAAACAAGAACACTAATAACACTATCAATCTTCTCATTTCTTGATAACAATATACAAAATTTATCAAAACAAGAACACTAATAACACTATCAATCTTCTCATTTCTTGATAACAATATACAAAATTTAGCAAAACAAGAACAGTAATAACACTATCAATCTTCTCATTTCTAGATAATAATATACAAAATTTAGCAAAACAAAGACACTAATAACACTATCAATCTTCTCATTTCTTGATAACAATATACAGATAAGTATGCTAAGAAAAAAGAAGCAAAGAAATAACTCACTTAATAGAGTCCTAAAGATGTGCGTACTGATATAGGAAGCAGTGGTGTGGCCTTTGAAGCCATCATAAATTCAAACGAACAGTGTGTCATGGCTTACATCGACTTGGTTGTGATCTTCCATATCCTTATTTGACTTAAAAGAAGCCATGGAGAATTCCCCATGGCAATGCCTTTCATTTTTGAGAGATTTTGCTAAAGGGTCAGCGTCAAACGTTTCTTGATAACAAGAACACTAATAACACTATCAATCTTCTCATTTCTTGATAACAATATACAATATTTAGCAAAACAAGAACACTAATAACACTATCAACCTTCTCATTTCTTGATAATAATATACAAAATTTAGCAAAACAAGAAGACTAATAACACTATCAATCTTCTCATTTCTTGATAACAATATACAAAATTTAGCAAAACAAGAACACTAATAACACTATCAATCTTCTCATTTCTTGATAACAATATACAAAATTTAGCAAAACAAGAACACTAATAACACTATCAATCTTCTCATTTCTTGATAACAATATACAGATTAGTATGCTAAGAAAAAGAAGCAAAGAAATAACTCACGTAATAGAGTCCTAAAGATGTGCGTACGAATATAGGAAGCAGTGGTGTGGCCTTTGAAGCCATCATAAATTCAAACGAACAGTGCGTCATGACTTACATCGACTTGGTTGTGATCTTCCATATCCTTATTTGACTGAACAGAAGCCATGGAGAATTCCCCATGGCAATGCCTTTCATTTTTGAGAGATTTTGCTAAAGGGTCAGCGTCAAACGTTTCTTGATAACAAGAACACTAATAACACTATCAATCTTCTCATTTCTTAATAACAATATACAATATTTAGCAAAACAAGAACACTAATAACACTATCAACCTTCTCATTTCTTGATAATAATATACAAAATTTAGCAAAACAAGAAGACTAATAACACTATCAATCTTCTCATTTCTTGATAACAATATACAAAATTTAGCAAAACAAGAACACTAATAACACTATCAATCTTCTCATTTCTTGATAACAATATACAAAATTTAGCAAAACAAGAACACTAATAACCCTATCAATCTTCTCGTTTCTTGATAACAATATACAAAATTTAGCAAAACAAGAACACTAATAACACAATTATTTTTCTCGTTTCTTGATAACAATATACAAAATTTAGCAAAACAAGAAAACAAATAACAATATCAATCTTCTCATTTCTTGATAACAATATACATAATTTAGGAAAACAAGAACACTAATAACACTATCAATCTTCTCATTTCTTGATAACAAGATACAAAATTTAGCATAACAAGAACACTAATAACACTATCAATCTTCTCGTTTCTTGATAACAATATACAAAATTTAGTAAAACAAGAACATTAATAACACTATCAATCTTCTCATTTCTTGATAACAATATACAAAATTTATCAAAACAAGAACACTAACAACACTATCAGTCTTTTCATTTCTTGATAACAATATACAAAATTTAGCAAAACAAGAAAAGTAATAACACTATCAATCTTCTCATTTCTAGATAATAATATACAAAATTTAGCAAAACAAAGACACTAATAACACTATCAATCTTCTCATTTCTTGATAACAATATACAGATAAGTATGCTAAGAAAAAAGAAGCAAAGAAATAACTCACTTAATAGAGTCCTAAAGATGTGCGTACTGATATAGGAAGCAGTGGTGTGGCCTTTGAAGCCATCATAAATTCAAACGAACAGTGTGTCATGGCTTACATCGACTTGGTTGTGATCTTCCATATCCTTATTTGAATTAAAAGAAGCCATGGAGAATTCCCCATGGCAATGCCTTTCATTTTTGAGAGATTTTGCTAAAGGGTCAGCGTCAAACGTTTCTTGATAACAAAAACACTAATAACACTATCAATCTTTTCATTTCTTGATAACAATATACAAAATTAGCAAAACAAGAAGACTAATAACACTATCAATCTTCTCATTTCTTGATAGCAATATACAAAATTTAGCAAAACAAGAACACTAATAACACTATCAATCTTCTCATTTCTTGATATCAATATACAAAATTTAGCAAAACAAGAACACAAATAACACTATCAATCTTCTCATTTCTTGATAACAATATACAAAATTTAGCAAAACAAGAACACTAATAACACTATCAATCTTCTCATTTCTTGATAACAATATACAGATTAGTATGCTAAGAAAAAAGAAGCAAAGAAATAACTCACGTAATAGAGTCCTAAAGATGTGCGTACGAATATAGGAAGCAGTGGTGTGGCCTTTGAAGCCATCATAAATTCAAACGAACAGTGCGTCATGACTTACATCGACTTGGTTGTGATCTTCAATATCCTTATTTGACTGAACAGAAGCCATGGAGAATTCCCCATGGCAATTCCTTTCATTTTTGAGAGATTTTGCTAAAGGGTCAGCGTCAAACGTTTCTTAATAACAAGAACACTAATAACACTATCAATCTTCTCATTTCTTAATAACAATATACAATATTTAGCAAAACAAGAAGACTAATAACACTACCAATCTTCTCATTTCTTGATAACAATATACAAAATTTAGCAAAACAAGAACACTAATAACACTATCAATCTTCTCATTTCTTGATAACAATATACAAAATTTAGCAAAACAAGAACACTAATAACCCTATCAATCTTCTCATTTCTTGATAACAATATACAAAATTTAGCAAAACAAGAACACTAATAACACAATTATTTTTCTCGTTTCTTGATAACAATATACAAAATTTAGCAAAACAAGAAAACTAATAACAATATTAATCTTCTCATTTCTTGATAACAATATACATAATTTAGGAAAACAAGAACACTAATAACATTATCAATCTTCTCATTTCTTGATAACAAGATACAAAATTTAGCATAACAAGAACACTAATAACACTATCAATCTTCTCGTTTCTTGATAACAATATACAAAATTTAGTAAAACAAGAACACTAATAACACTATCAATCTTCTCATTTCTTGATAACAATATACAAAATTTATCAAAACAAGAACACTAATAACACTATCAATCTTCTCATTTCTTGATAACAATATACAAAATTTAGCAAAACAAGAACAGTAATAACACTATCAATCTTCTCATTTCTAGATAATAATATACAAAATTTAGCAAAACAAAGACACTAATAACACTATCAATCTTCTCATTTCTTGATAACAATATACAGATAAGTATGCTAAGAAAAAAGAAGCAAAGAAATAACTCACTTAATAGAGTCCTAAAGATGTGCGTACTGATATAGGAAGCAGTGGTGTGGCCTTTGAAGCCATCATAAATTCAAACGAACAGTGTGTCATGGCTTACATCGACTTGGTTGTGATCTTCCATATCCTTATTTGACTTAAAAGAAGCCATGGAGAATTCCCCATGGCAATGCCTTTCATTTTTGAGAGATTTTGCTAAAGGGTCAGCGTCAAACGTTTCTTGATAACAAGAACACTAATAACACTATCAATCTTCTCATTTCTTGATAACAATATACAATATTTAGCAAAACAAGAACACTAATAACACTATCAACCTTCTCATTTCTTGATAATAATATACAAAATTTAGCAAAACAAGAAGACTAATAACACTATCAATCTTCTCATTTCTTGATAACAATATACAAAATTTAGCAAAACAAGAACACTAATAACACTATCAATCTTCTCATTTCTTGATAACAATATACAAAATTTAGCAAAACAAGAACACTAATAACACTATCAATCTTCTCATTTCTTGATAACAATATACAGATTAGTATGCTAAGAAAAAAGAAGCAAAGAAATAACTCACGTAATAGAGTCCTAAAGATGTGCGTACGAATATAGGAAGCAGTGGTGTGGCCTTTGAAGCCATCATAAATTCAAACGAACAGTGCGTCATGACTTACATCGACTTGGTTGTGATCTTCCATATCCTTATTTGACTGAACAGAAGCCATGGAGAATTCCCCATGGCAATGCCTTTCATTTTTGAGAGATTTTGCTAAAGGGTCAGCGTCAAACGTTTCTTGATAACAAGAACACTAATAACACTATCAATCTTCTCATTTCTTAATAACAATATACAATATTTAGCAAAACAAGAACACTAATAACACTATCAACCTTCTCATTTCTTGATAATAATATACAAAATTTAGCAAAACAAGAACACTAATAACACTATCAATCTTCTCATTTCTTGATAACAATATACAAAATTTAGCAAAACAAGAACACTAATAACACTATCAATCTTCTCATTTCTTGATAACAATATACAAAATTTAGCAAAACAAGAACACTAATAACCCTATCAATCTTCTCATTTCTTGATAACAATATACAAAATTTAGCAAAACAAGAACACTAATAACACAATTATTTTTCTCGTTTCTTGATAACAATATACAAAATTTAGCAAAACAAGAAAACAAATAACAATATCAATCTTCTCATTTCTTGATAACAATATACATAATTTAGGAAAACAAGAACACTAATAACACTATCAATCTTCTCATTTCTTGATAACAAGATACAAAATTTAGCATAACAAGAACACTAATAACACTATCAATCTTCTCGTTTCTTGATAACAATATACAAAATTTAGTAAAACAAGAACATTAATAACACTATCAATCTTCTCATTTCTTGATAACAATATACAAAATTTATCAAAACAAGAACACTAACAACACTATCAGTCTTTTCATTTCTTGATAACAATATACAAAATTTAGCAAAACAAGAACAGTAATAACACTATCAATCTTCTCATTTCTAGATAATAATATACAAAATTTAGCAAAACAAAGACACTAATAACACTATCAATCTTCTCATTTCTTGATAACAATATACAGATAAGTATGCTAAGAAAAAAGAAGCAAAGAAATAACTCACTTAATAGAGTCCTAAAGATGTGCGTACTGATATAGGAAGCAGTGGTGTGGCCTTTGAAGCCATCATAAATTCAAACGAACAGTGTGTCATGGCTTACATCGACTTGGTTGTGATCTTCCATATCCTTATTTGAATTAAAAGAAGCCATGGAGAATTCCCCATGGCAATGCCTTTCATTTTTGAGAGATTTTGCTAAAGGGTCAGCGTCAAACGTTTCTTGATAACAAAACACTAATAACACTATCAATCTTTTCATTTCTTGATAACAATATACAAAATTAGCAAAACAAGAAGACTAATAACACTATCAATCTTCTCATTTCTTGATAGCAATATACAAAATTTAGCAAAACAAGAACACTAATAACACTATCAATCTTCTCATTTCTTGATATCAATATACAAAATTTAGCAAAACAAGAACACAAATAACACTATCAATCTTCTCATTTCTTGATAACAATATACAAAATTTAGCAAAACAAGAACACTAATAACACTATCAATCTTCTCATTTCTTGATAACAATATACAGATTAGTATGCTAAGAAAAAAGAAGCAAAGAAATAACTCACGTAATAGAGTCCTAAAGATGTGCGTACGAATATAGGAAGCAGTGGTGTGGCCTTTGAAGCCATCATAAATTCAAACGAACAGTGCGTCATGACTTACATCGACTTGGTTGTGATCTTCAATATCCTTATTTGACTGAACAGAAGCCATGGAGAATTCCCCATGGCAATTCCTTTCATTTTTGAGAGATTTTGCTAAAGGGTCAGCGTCAAACGTTTCTTATAACAAGAACACTAATAACACTATCAATCTTCTCATTTCTTAATAACAATATACAATATTTAGCAAAACAAGAAGACTAATAACACTATCAATCTTCTCATTTCTTGATAACAATATACAAAATTTAGCAAAACAAGAACACTAATAACACTATCAATCTTCTCATTTCTTGATAACAATATACAAAATTTAGCAAAACAAGAACACTAATAACCCTATCAATCTTCTCATTTCTTGATAACAATATACAAAATTTAGCAAAACAAGAACACTAATAACACAATTATTTTTCTCGTTTCTTGATAACAATATACAAAATTTAGCAAAACAAGAAAACTAATAACAATATTAATCTTCTCATTTCTTGATAACAATATACATAATTTAGGAAAACAAGAACACTAATAACATATCAATCTTCTCATTTCTTGATAACAAGATACAAAATTTAGCATAACAAGAACACTAATAACACTATCAATCTTCTCGTTTCTTGATAACAATATACAAAATTTAGTAAAACAAGAACACTAATAACACTATCAATCTTCTCATTTCTTGATAACAATATACAAAATTTATCAAAACAAGAACACTAATAACACTATCAATCTTCTCATTTCTTGATAACAATATACAAAATTTAGCAAAACAAGAACAGTAATAACACTATCAATCTTCTCATTTCTAGATAATAATATACAAAATTTAGCAAAACAAAGACACTAATAACACTATCAATCTTCTCATTTCTTGATAACAATATACAGATAAGTATGCTAAGAAAAAAGAAGCAAAGAAATAACTCACTTAATAGAGTCCTAAAGATGTGCGTACTGATATAGGAAGCAGTGGTGTGGCCTTTGAAGCCATCATAAATTCAAACGAACAGTGTGTCATGGCTTACATCGACTTGGTTGTGATCTTCCATATCCTTATTTGACTTAAAGAAGCCATGGAGAATTCCCCATGGCAATGCCTTTCATTTTTGAGAGATTTTGCTAAAGGGTCAGCGTCAAACATTTCTTGATAACAAGAACACTAATAACACTATCAATCTTCTCATTTCTTGATAACAATATACAATATTTAGCAAAACAAGAACACTAATAACACTATCAACCTTCTCATTTCTTGATAATAATATACAAAATTTAGCAAAACAAGAAGACTAATAACACTATCAATCTTCTCATTTCTTGATAACAATATACAAAATTTAGCAAAACAAGAACACTAATAACCCTATCAATCTTCTCGTTTCTTGATAACAATATACAAAATTTAGCAAAACAAGAACACTAATAACATAATTATTTTTCTCGTTTCTTGATAACAATATACAAAATTTAGCAAAACAAGAAAACAAATAACAATATCAATCTTCTCATTTCTTGATAACAATATACATAATTTAGGAAAACAAGAACACTAATAACACTATCAATCTTCTCATTTCTTGATAACAAGATACAAAATTTAGCAAAACAAGAACACTAATAACACCATCAATCTTCTCGTTTCTTGATAACAATATACAAAATTTAGTAAAACAAGAACATTAATAACACTATCAATCTTCTCATTTCTTGATAACAATATACAAAATTTAGCAAAACAAGAACACTAATAACACTATCAATCTTCTCATTTCTTGATAACAATATACAAAATTTAGCAAAACAAGAACACTAATAACACTATCAATCTTCTCATTTCTTGATAACAATATACAGATTAGTATGCTAAGAAAAAAGAAGCAAAGAAATAACTCACGTAATAGAGTCCTAAAGATGTGCGTACGAATATAGGAAGCAGTGGTGTGGCCTTTGAAGCCATCATAAATTCAAACGAACAGTGCGTCATGACTTACATCGACTTGGTTGTGATCTTCCATATCCTTATTTGACTGAACAGAAGCCATGGAGAATTCCCCATGGCAATGCCTTTCATTTTTGAGAGATTTTGCTAAAGGGTCAGCGTCAAACGTTTCTTGATAACAAGAACACTAATAACACTATCAATCTTCTCATTTCTTGATAACAATATACAATATTTAGCAAAACAAGAACACTAATAACACTATCAACCTTCTCATTTCTTGATAATAATATACAAAATTTAGCAAAACAAGAAGACTAATAACACTATCAATCTTCTCATTTCTTGATAACAATATACAAAATTTAGCAAAACAAGAACACTAATAACCCTATCAATCTTCTCATTTCTTGATAACAATATACAAAATTTAGCAAAACAAGAACACTAATAACACAATTATTCTTCTCGTTTCTTGATAACAATATACAAAATTTAGCAAAACAAGAAAACTAATAACAATATCAATCTTCTCATTTCTTGATAACAATATACATAATTTAGGAAAACAAGAACACTAATAACACTATCAATCTTCTCATTTCTTGATAACAAGATACAAAATTTAGCAAAACAAGAACACTAATAACACTATCAATCTTCTCGTTTCTTGATAACAATATACAAAATTTAGTAAAACAAGAACACTAATAACACTATCAATCTTCTCATTTCTTGATAACAATATACAAAATTTATCAAAACAAGAACACTAATAACACTATCAATCTTCTCATTTCTTGATAACAATATACAAAATTTAGCAAAACAAGAACAGTAATAACACTATCAATCTTCTCATTTCTTGATAATAATATACAAAATTTAGCAAAACAAGGACACTAATAACACTATCAATCTTCTCATTTCTTGATAACAATATACAGAAAGTATGCTAAGAAAAAAGAAGCAAAGAAATAACTCACTTAATAGAGTCCTAAAGATGCGCGTACGGATATAGGAAGTAGTGGTGTGGCCTTTGAAGCCATCATAAATTCAAACGAACAGTGCGTCATGGCTTACATCGACTTGGTTGTGATCTTCCATATCCTTATTTGACTTAAAAGAAGCCATGGAGAATTCCCCATGGCAATGCCTTTCATTTTTGAGAGATTTTTATAAAGGGTCAGCGTCAAACGTTTCTTGATAACAAGAACACTAATAACACTATCAAACTTTTCATTTCTTGATAACAATATACAAAATTAGCAAAACAAGAAGACTAATAACACTATCAATCTTCTCATTTCTTGATAGCAATATACAAAATTTAGCAAAACAAGAACACTAATAACACTATCAATCTTCTCATTTCTTGATATCAATATACAAAATTTAGCAAAACAAGAACACAAATAACACTATCAATCTTCTCATTTCTTGATAACAATATACAAAATTTAGCAAAACAAGAACACTAATAACACTATCAATCTTCTCATTTCTTGATAACAATATACATATTAGTATGCTAAGAAAAAAGAAGCAAAGAAATAACTCACGTAATAGAGTCCTAAAGATGTGCGTACGAATATAGGAAGCAGTGGTGTGGCCTTTGAAGCCATCATAAATTCAAACGAACAGTGCGTCATGACTTACATCGACTTGGTTGTGATCTTCAATATCCTTATTTGACTGAACAGAAGCCATGGAGAATTCCCCATGGCAATTCCTTTCATTTTTGAGAGATTTTGCTAAAGGGTCACGTCAAACGTTTCTTGATAACAAGAACACTAATAACACTATCAATCTTCTCATTTCTTAATAACAATATACAATATTTAGCAAAACAAGAACACTAATAACACTATCAACCTTCTCATTTCTTGATAATAATATACAAAATTTAGCAAAACAAGAAGACTAATAACACTATCAATCTTCTCATTTCTTGATAACAATATACAAAATTTAGCAAAACAAGAACACTAATAACCCTATCAATCTTCTCATTTCTTGATAACAATATACAAAATTTAGCAAAACAAGAACACTAATAACACAATTATTCTTCTCGTTTCTTGATAACAATATACAAAATTTAGCAAAACAAGAAAACTAATAACAATATCAATCTTCTCATTTCTTGATAACAATATACATAATTTAGGAAAACAAGAACACTAATAACACTATCAATCTTCTCATTTCTTGATAACAAGATACAAAATTTAGCAAAACAAGAACACTAATAACACTATCAATCTTCTCGTTTCTTGATAACAATATACAAAATTTAGTAAAACAAGAACACTAATAACACTATCAATCTTCTCATTTCTTGATAACAATATACAAAATTTATCAAAACAAGAACACTAATAACACTATCAATCTTCTCATTTCTTGATAACAATATACAAAATTTAGCAAAACAAGAACAGTAATAACACTATCAATCTTCTCATTTCTTGATAATAATATACAAAATTTAGCAAAACAAGGACACTAATAACACTATCAATCTTCTCATTTCTTGATAACAATATACAGATAAGTATGCTAAGAAAAAAGAAGCAAAGAAATAACTCACTTAATAGAGTCCTAAAGATGCGCGTACGGATATAGGAAGCAGTGGTGTGGCCTTTGAAGCCATCATAAATTCAAACGAACAGTGCGTCATGGCTTACATCGACTTGGTTGTGATCTTCCATATCCTTATTTGACTTAAAAGAAGCCATGGAGAATTCCCCATGGCAATGCCTTTCATTTTTGAGAGATTTTGATAAAGGGTCAGCGTCAAACGTTTCTTGATAACAAGAACACTAATAACACTATCAATCTTTCATTTCTTGATAACAATATACAAAATTAGCAAAACAAGAAGACTAATAATACTATCAATCTTCTCATTTCTTGATAGCAATATACAAAATTTAGCAAAACAAGAACACTAATAACACTATTAATCTTCTCATTTCTTGATATCAATATACAAAATTTAGCAAAACAAGAACACAAATAACACTATCAATCTTCTCATTTCTTGATAACAATATACAAAATTTAGCAAAACAAGAACACTAATAACACTATCAATCTTCTCATTTCTTGATAACAATATACATATTAGTATGCTAAGAAAAAAGAAGCAAAGAAATAACTCACGTAATAGAGTCCTAAAGATGTGCGTACGAATATAGGAAGCAGTGGTGTAGCCTTTGAAGCCATCATAAATTCAAACGAACAGTGCGTCATGACTTACATCGACTTGGTTGTGATCTTCAATATCCTTATTTGACTGAACAGAAGCCATGGAGAATTCCCCATGGCAATTCCTTTCATTTTTGAGAGATTTTGCTAAAGGGTCAACGTCAAACGTTTCTTGATAACAAGAACACTAATAACACTATCAATCTTCTCATTTCTTAATAACAATATACAATATTTAGCAAAACAAGAACACTAATAACACTATCAACCTTCTCATTTCTTGATAATAATATACAAAATTTAGCAAAACAAGAAGACTAATAACACTATCAATCTTCTCATTTCTTGATAACAATATACAAAATGTAGCAAAACAAGAACACTAATAACACTATCAATCTTCTCATTTCTTGATAACAATATACAAAATTTAGCAAAACAAGAACACTAATAACCCTATCAATCTTCTCATTTCTTGATAACAATATACAAAATTTAGCAAAACAAGAACACTAATAACACAATTATTCTTCTCGTTTCTTGATAACAATATACAAAATTTAGCAAAATAAGAAAACTAATAACAATATCAATCTTCTCATTTCTTGATAACAATATACATAATTTAGGAAAACAAGAACACTAATAACACTATCAATCTTCTCATTTCTTGATAACAAGATACAAAATTTAGCAAAACAAGAACACTAATAACACTATCAATCTTCTCGTTTCTTGATAACAATATACAAAATTTAGTAAAACAAGAACACTAATAACACTATCAATCTTCTCATTTCTTGATAACAATATACAAAATTTATCAAAACAAGAACACTAATAACACTATCAATCTTCTCATTTCTTGATAACAATATACAAAATTTAGCAAAACAAGAACAGTAATAACACTATCAATCTTCTCATTTCTTGATAATAATATACAAAATTTAGCAAAACAAGGACACTAATAACACTATCAATCTTCTCATTTCTTGATAACAATATACAGATAAGTATGCTAAGAAAAAAGAAGCAAAGAAATAACTCACTTAATAGAGTCCTAAAGATGCGCGTACGGATATAGGAAGCAGTGGTGTGGCCTTTGAAGCCATCATAAATTCAAACGAACAGTGCGTCATGGCTTACATCGACTTGGTTGTGATCTTCCATATCCTTATTTGACTTAAAAGAAGCCATGGAGAATTCCCCATGGCAATGCCTTTCATTTTTGAGAGATTTTGATAAAGGGTCAGCGTCAAACGTTTCTTGATAACAAGAACACTAATAACACTATCAATCTTCTCATTTCTTGATAACAATATACAATATTTAGCAAAACAAGAAGACTAATAACACTATCAATCTTCTGATTTCTTGATAGCAATATACAAAATTTAGCAAAACAAGAACACTAATAACACTATTAATCTTCTCATTTCTTGATATCAATATACAAAATTTAGCAAAACAAAACACAAATAACACTATCAATCTTCTCATTTCTTGATAACAATATACAAAATTTAGCAAAACAAGAACACTAATACCACTATCAATCTTCTCATTTCTTGATAACAATATACATATTAGTATGCTAAGAAAAAAGAAGCAAAGAAATAACTCACGTAATAGAGTCCTAAAGATGTGCGTACGAATATAGGAAGCAGTGGTGTAGCCTTTGAAGCCATCATAAATTCAAACGAACAGTGCGTCATGACTTACATCGACTTGGTTGTGATCTTCAATATCCTTATTTGACTGAACAGAAGCCATGGAGAATTCCCCATGGCAATTCCTTTCATTTTTGAGAGATTTTGCTAAAGGGTCAGCGTCAAACGTTTCTTGATAACAAGAACACTAATAACACTATCAATCTTCTCATTTCTTAATAACAATATACAATATTTAGCAAAACAAGAACACTAATAACACTATCAACCTTCTCATTTCTTGATAATAATATACAAAATTTAGCAAAACAAGAAGACTAATAACACTATCAATCTTCTCATTTCTTGATAACAATATACAAAATGTAGCAAAACAAGAACACTAATAACACTATCAATCTTCTCATTTCTTGATAACAATATACAAACTTTAGCAAAACAAGAACACTAATAACCCTATCAATCTTCTCATTTCTTGATAACAATATACAAAATTTAGCAAAAGAAGAACACTAATAACACAATTATTATTCTCGTTTCTTGATAACAATATACAAAATTAGGCAAAATAAGAAAACTAATAACAATATCAATCTTCTCATTTCTTGATAACAATATACATAATTTAGGAAAACAAGAACACTAATAACACTATCAATCTTCTCATTTCTTGATAACAAGATACAAAATTTAGCAAAACAAGAACACTAATAACACTATCAATCTTCTCGTTTCTTGATAACAATATACAAAATTTAGTAAAACAAGAACACTAATAACACTATCAATCTTCTCATTTCTTGATAACAATATACAAAATTTATCAAAACAAGAACACTAATAACACTATCAATCTTCTCATTTCTTGATAACAATATACAAAATTTAGCAAAACAAGAACAGTAATGACACTATCTATCTTCTCATTTCTAGATAATAATATACAAAATTTAGCAAAACAAGGACACTAATAACACTATCAATCTTCTCATTTCTTGATAACAATATACAGATTAGGATGCTAAGAAAAAAGAAGCAAAGAAATAACTCACTTAATAGAGTCCTAAAGATGTGCGTACGGATATAGGAAGCAGTGGTGTGGCCTTTGAAGCCATCATAAATTCAAACGAACAGTGCGTCATGGCTTACATCGACTTGGTTGTGATCTTCCATATCCTTATTTGACTTTAAAGAAGCCATGGAGAATTCCCCATGGCAATGCCTTTCATTTTTGAGAGATTTTGATAAAGGGTCAGCGTCAAACGTTTCTTGATAACAAGAACACTAATAACACTATCAATCTTCTCATTTCTTGATAACAATATACAATATTTAGCAAAACAAGAAGACTAATAACACTATCAATCTTCTCATTTCTTGATAGCAATATACAAAATTTAGCAAAACAAGAACACTAATAACACTATCAATCTTCTCATTTCTTGATATCAATATACAAAATTTAGCAAAACAAAAACACAAATAACACTATCAATCTTCTCATTTCTTGATAACAATATACAAAATTTAGCAAAACAAGAACACTAATACCACTATCAATCTTCTCATTTCTTGATAACAATATACATATTAGTATGCTAAGAAAAAAGAAGCAAAGAAATAACTCACGTAATAGAGTCCTAAAGATGTGCGTACGAATATAGGAAGCAGTGGTGTAGCCTTTGAAGCCATCATAAATTCAAACGAACAGTGCGTCATGACTTACATCGACTTGGTTGTGATCTTCAATATCCTTATTTGACTGAACAGAAGCCATGGAGAATTCCCCATGGCAATTCCTTTCATTTTTGAGAGATTTTGCTAAAGGGTCAGCGTCAAACGTTTCTTGATAACAAGAACACTAATAACACTATCAATCTTCTCATTTCTTAATAACAATATATAATATTTAGCAAAACAAGAACACTAATAACACTATCAACCTTCTCATTTCTTGATAATAATATACAAAATTTAGCAAAACAAGAAGACTAATAACACTATCAATCTTCTCATTTCTTGATAACAATATACAAAATTTAGCAAAACAAGAACACTAATAACACTATCAATCTTCTCATTTCTTGATAACAATATACAAACTTTAGCAAAACAAGAACACTAATAACCCTATCAATCTTCTCATTTCTTGATAACAATATACAAAATTTAGCAAAACAAGAACACTAATAACACAATTATTATTCTCGTTTCTTGATAACAATATACAAAATTAGGCAAAATAAGAAAACTAATAACAATATCAATCTTCTCATTTCTTGATAACAATATACATAATTTAGGAAAACAAGAACACTAATAACACTATCAATCTTCTTATTTCTTGATAACAAGATACAAAATTTAGCAAAACAAGAACACTAATAACACTATCAATCTTCTCGTTTCTTGATAACAATATACAAAATTTAGTAAAACAAGAACACTAATAACACTATCAATCTTCTCATTTCTTGATAACAATATACAAAATTTATCAAAACAAGAACACTAATAACACTATCAATCTTCTCATTTCTTGATAACAATATACAAAATTTAGCAAAACAAGAACAGTAATAACACTATCTATCTTCTCATTTCTAGATAATAATATACAAAATTTAGCAAAACAAGGACACTAATAACACTATCAATCTTCTCATTTCTTGATAACAATATACAGATTAGGATGCTAAGAAAAAAGAAGCAAAGAAATAACTCACTTAATAGAGTCCTAAAGATGTGCGTACGGATATAGGAAGCAGTGGTGTGGCCTTTGAAGCCATCATAAATTCAAACGAACAGTGCGTCATGGCTTACATCGACTTGGTTGTGATCTTCCATATCCTTATTTGACTTTAAAGAAGCCATGGAGGATTCCCCATGGCAATGCCTTTCATTTTTGAGAGATTTTGATAAAGGGTCAGCGTCAAACGTTTCTTGATAACAAGAACACTAATAACACTATCAATCTTCTCATTTCTTGATAACAATATACAATATTTAGCAAAACAAGAAGACTAATAACACTATCAATCTTCTGATTTCTTGATAGCAATATACAAAATTTAGCAAAACAAGAACACTAATAACACTATTAATCTTCTCATTTCTTGATATCAATATACAAAATTTAGCAAAACAAAAACACAAATAACACTATCAATCTTCTCATTTCTTGATAACAATATACAAAATTTAGCAAAACAAGAACACTAATACCACTATCAATCTTCTCATTTCTTGATAACAATATACATATTAGTATGCTAAGAAAAAAGAAGCAAAGAAATAACTCACGTAATAGAGTCCTAAAGATGTGCGTACGAATATAGGAAGCAGTGGTGTAGCCTTTGAAGCCATCATAAATTCAAACGAACAGTGCGTCATGACTTACATCGACTTGGTTGTGATCTTCAATATCCTTATTTGACTGAACAGAAGCCATGGAGAATTCCCATGGCAATTCCTTTCATTTTTGAGAGATTTTGCTAAAGGGTCAGCGTCAAACGTTTCTTGATAACAAGAACACTAATAACACTATCAATCTTCTCATTTCTTAATAACAATATATATATTTAGCAAAACAAGAACACTAATAACACTATCAACCTTCTCATTTCTTGATAATAATATACAAAATTTAGCAAAACAAGAAGACTAATAACACTATCAATCTTCTCATTTCTTGATAACAATATACAAAATGTAGCAAAACAAGAACACTAATAACACTATCAATCTTCTCATTTCTTGATAACAATATACAAACTTTAGCAAAACAAGAACACTAATAACCCTATCAATCTTCTCATTTCTTGATAACAATATACAAAATTTAGCAAAACAAGAACACTAATAACACAATTATTATTCTCGTTTCTTGATAACAATATACAAAATTAGGCAAAATAAGAAAACTAATAACAATATCAATCTTCTCATTTCTTGATAACAATATACATAATTTAGGAAAACAAGAACACTAATAACACTATCAATCTTCTTATTTCTTGATAACAAGATACAAAATTTAGCAAAACAAGAACACTAATAACACTATCAATCTTCTCGTTTCTTGATAACAATATACAAAATTTAGTAAAACAAGAACACTAATAACACTATCAATCTTCTCATTTCTTGATAACAATATACAAAATTTATCAAAACAAGAACACTAATAACACTATCAATCTTCTCATTTCTTGATAACAATATACAAAATTTAGCAAAACAAGAACAGTAATAACACTATCTATCTTCTCATTTCTAGATAATAATATACAAAATTTAGCAAAACAAGGACACTAATAACACTATCAATCTTCTCATTTCTTGATAACAATATACAGATTAGTATGCTAAGAAAAAAGAAGCAAAGAAATAACTCACTTAATAGAGTCCTAAAGATGTGCGTACGGATATAGGAAGCAGTGGTGTGGCCTTTGAAGCCATCATAAATTCAAACGAACAGTGCGTCATGGCTTACATCGACTTGGTTGTGATCTTCCATATCCTTATTTGACTTAAAAGAAGCCATGGAGAATTCCCCATGGCAATGCCTTTCATTTTTGAGAGATTTTGCTAAAGGGTCAGCGTCAAACGTTTCTTGATAACAAGAACACTAATAACACTATCAATCTTCTCATTTCTTGATAACAATATACAATATTTAGCAAAACAAGACACTAATAACACTATCAACCCTCTTCTCATCTTGATAATATATACAAATTTAGCAAAACAAGAAGACTAATAACACTATCAATCTTCTCATTTCTTGATAACAATATACAAAATTTAGCAAAACAAGAACACTAATAACACTTTCAATCTTCTCATTTCTTGATAACAATATACAAAATTAGCAAAACAAGAACCTAATAACACTATCAATCTTCTCATTTCTTGATAACAATATACAAAATCAAAACAAGAACACTAATAACACTATCAATCTTCTCATTTCTTGATAACATATACATATTAGTATGCTAAGAAAAAAGAAGCAAAGAAATAACTCACGTAATAGAGTCCTAAAGATGTGCGTACGAATATAGGAAGCAGTGGTGTGGCCTTTGAAGCCATCATAAATTCAAACGAACAGTGCGTCATGACTTACATCGACTTGGTTGTGATCTTCAATATCCTTATTTGACTGAACGAAGCCATGGAGAATTCCCCATGGCAATTCCTTTCATTTTTGAGAGATTTTGCTAAAGGGTCAACGTCAAACGTTTCTTGATAACAAGAACACTAATAACACTATCAATCTTCTCATTTCTTAATAACAATATACAATATTTAGCAAAACAAGAACACTAATAACACTATCAACCTTCTCATTTCTTGATATATATACAAAATTTAGCAAAACAAGAAGACTAATAACACTATCAATCTTCTCATTTCTTGATAACAATATACAAAATGTAGCAAAACAAGAACACTAATAACACTATCAATCTTCTCATTTCTTGATAACAATACCAAACTTTAGCAAAACAAGAACACTAATAACCCTATCAATCTTCTCATTTCTTGATAACAATATACAAAATTTAGCAAAACAAAACACTAATAACAAATTATTATTCTCGTTTCTTGATAACAATATACAAAATTAGCAAATAAGAAAACTAATAACAATATCAATCTTCTCATTTCTTGATAACAATATCACATAATTAGGAAAACAAGAACACTAATAACACTATCAATCTTCTCATTTCTTGATAACAAGATACAAAATTTAGCAAAACAAGAACACTAATAACACTATCAATCTTCTCGTTTCTTGATAACAATATACAAAATTTAGTAAAACAAGAACACTAATAACACTATCAATCTTCTCATTTCTTGATAACAATATACAAAATTTATCAAAACAAGAACACTAATAACACTATCAATCTTCTCATTTCTTGATAACAATATACAAAATTTAGCAAAACAAGAACAGTAATAACACTATCAATCTTCTCATTTCTAGATAATAATATACAAAATTTAGCAAAACAAGGACACTAATAACACTATCAATCTTCTCATTTCTTGATAACAATATACAGATTAGTATGCTAAGAAAAAAGCAAAGAAACTCACTTAATAGAGTCCTAAAGATGTGCGTACGATATAGGAAGCAGTGGTGTGGCCTTTGAAGCCATCATAAATTCAAACGAACAGTGCGTCATGGCTTACATCGACTTGGTTGTGATCTTCCATATCCTTATTTGACTTAAAGAAGCCATGGAGAATTCCCCATGGCAATGCCTTTCATTTTTGAGAGATTTTGCTAAAGGGTCAGCGTCAAACGTTTCTTGATAACAACAACTAATAACAACTATCAATCATCTTCTCATTTCTTGATAACAATATACAAAATTTAGCAAAACAAGAAGACTAATAACACTATCAATCTTCTCATTTCTTGATAGCAATATACAAAATTTTAGCAAAACAAGAACACTAATAACACTATTAATCTTCTCATTTCTTGATATCAATATACAAAAATTTAGCAAAACAAAAACACAAATAACACTATCAATCTTCTCATTTCTTGATAACAATATACAAAATTTAGCAAAACAAGAACACTAATACCACTATCAATCTTCTCATTTCTTGATAACAATATACATATTAGTATGCTAAGAAAAAAGAAGCAAGAAATAACTCACGTAATAGAGTCCTAAAGATGTGCGTACGAATATAGGAAGCAGTGGTGTAGCCTTTGAAGCCATCATAAATTCAAACGAACAGTGCGTCATGACTTACATCGACTTGGTTGTGATCTTCAATATCCTTATTTGACTGAACAGAAGCCATGGAGAATTCCCCATGGCAATTCCTTTCATTTTTGAGAGATTTTGCTAAAGGGTCAGCGTCAAACGTTTCTTGATAACAAGAACACTAATAACACTATCAATCTTCTCATTTCTTAATACAAATATAATATTTAGCAAAACAAGAACACTAATAACACTATCAACCTTCTCATTTCTTGATAATAATATACAAAATTTAGCAAAACAAGAAGACTAATAACACTATCATCTTCTCATTTCTTGATAACAATATACAAAATGTAGCAAAACAAGAACACTAATAACACTATCAATCTTCTCATTTCTTGATAACAATATACAAACTTTAGCAAAACAAGAACACTAATAACCCTATCAATCTTCTCATTTCTTGATAACAATATACAAAATTTAGCAAAACAAGACACTAATAACACAATTATTATTCTCGTTTCTTGATAACAATATACAAA